>NC_058121.1:28947231-29247231 GCF_914725855.1 Thunnus albacares | reverse complement strand
GTGACTGGTCCATGGATCGACCTATTGACTTCAGACATGAACATCAGTCTGCTGATCAGAGGTCAGACTGTAAAATGTTTTCTGTTATTATCCACCTCTCCTAATAAGACATATCATTGATGTAAAGATTAATTCTTGACCGTGGTGACATACAGTATATCTGTGGTAAATATTCTTAACACAAGGACCACCCATTTAGTTAATCCCAGAGCTTTCTATTGTATCCCATGGCCTTCATCAGTGAAAAATAGCTGCTCAGGTGTCATCATGTGAATAAAGTACACAACTTCAGTCACATGAGATCAGATGGTTGTACTGGAAAACACGAAGAATACACACACACACACACACACACACACACACACACACACACACACACACACACACACACACACATATATATATATATTTATAGATAGATAGATAGATAGATAGATAGATAGATAGATAGATAGATATACTAACCAGCTACTTCATTAGGAACATCTGTGCAATCTAATCCAATATAACAGCTCTGCCATAAATTCTACTTTATGTTTATTATTGATGTTGTGGTGGTTGATGGTGCACTGGAAGGCGTTTTATTGAAAAGTGTTCCTAATATTTTTCCCCCCTCATTTATGTTAATGAAGTAGACAAAATATTAGGAACACCACTCAATGTAATGCACTCCAGTACATCAACACCCACTACAACCTCAATAATAAACATAAAGTAGAATTTATGGCAGAGCTGTTGTATCGGATTACATCAGATTGCACAGATGTTCCTAATGAAGTAGCCAGTTAGTATATATATATATATATACATATACACATATTCTTTCTTAATTTTTGTGATAGATATGTTCAAAACAGGCATGTTTGGTGTCATGGTGGCATTTTGCATTCCCACTCTTCATTATGGCCACTTTTTGATTGCAATTCAAGCACAATGGTCTCATATTTCCCTCAGGCAAAATGAACTTGTGTTTTTGAGTCCAGTCATACTTAAATGCATGTTTTTCACTGTCAACATCTTTTTTTCCCTTTTAGTATCGGCTAGTTTTGAACAAGACATTTTATTTTATCAAATGAAGCTCCTACAGACATTGCATTTAGAATATTTACCACAGAAGAAGTATGAAGTCTTTGTTATTAACGTGTTGAAAATAACACATTCTTTGTCTGAGAAGAATTACAATGAACATGTGCATTTATCAGTGTTTTGTTTCCATCAGGATCCATCAGAAAAGACAAAGTTACCCTGAACCCAGCTGTGTGTCCATGAAGAGCAACCGGTCTGTGAATCGACCTATTGACTTCAGACATGAACATCAGTCTACTGATCAGAGGTCAGACTGTAAAATGTTTGTGTCTGTTATTATCCAACTCTCCTAATAAGTTTGATTGAATGTGGAGATTTATTCTCGACCTCAGTGACTAATACTGTTTTTACACACAATGTCCTCATAAATATAAATACAAACACACACACACTCCTCCTACATACGCTTTCCAAAACCACAAACTTTATCTGTATAACATTTTTTAAAACAGAGGTACAAAGTCTTTATAGAGACAAATGATCAGAGGTAAGACAGAACAGCTGAGTGTTTTAACTGGATCCACTGTGATAGAACACAACACCTTTAACACTGATGTCATTATTTATTCTGAGACTTCATCTTTTCTTCACAGAGTTCATCAGCAGAGCTCAGAGGTTCTCAGTGGTCAGTCTGTCCAGCAGCATCAAACACACCTGGACTCCATATTTATGGTGTGTAAATGCAAAACACAACTACTACTGCTAACTACAACAGCCACAGAATAAATACTAAACTACCCTTCTGGTCCTAACAGTCTCCATGCTGCATTCTGTAGACCAGCAGGTTTTCAGTCTGTCACAGATGATCTGATGTTGACTTCTACCAGTTAAATTTACATTTTATTCTGTTCCAGCTGCTGGAGAAGAACATCATCAGTTTTGTGAAGAACGAGCTGAAGAAGATCCAGAAGGTTGTGAGTCCAGATTACCCAGAATGCTTAGAGAGTCAGAGTGAGGATGAGGAGGTGTTGGATGGTGAGGATGAAGAGCAGAGGAGGAGCAGCAGAGAGGCATTTCTGAAGATCACACTGCACTTCCTGAGGAGAATGAAGCAGGAGGAGCTGGCTGACTGTCTGCAGAGCAGTAAGATGATTTTAACAGATTTAACATGATGGAGAGGAAATGGAGGCAACATGGGAGAGTTTTATATTTCAATCTCTGCTGTTAATATGATGCACATATCTGCATCACATCTATGAATTCTTCTGAGCTGAAAACAGTCAGAAACTGTTTGTCAACAACTGATGAGCTGAATATATTTCATAATGGAGGAAAATATAAACATCTGCAGTTTAATGTTTACATTCTACCAATTTACTGTGGAATCATCTGATCGATTTCATTTGTTTGTTCATTCAGGAACTCGTGCTCCAGAGTGTCGATATAAACTCAAGTCTAACCTGAAGGAGAAGTTCCAGTGTGTGTTTGAGGGGATTGCTAAAGCTGGAAACCCAACCCTTCTGAATCAGATCTACACAGAGCTCTACATCACAGAGGGAGGGACTGCAGAGGTCAATCAGGAACATGAGGTCAGACAGATTGAAACAGCATCCAGGAAACCAGACAGACCAGAAAAAACAATCAGACAAGAGGACATCTTTAAAGCCTCACCTGGAAGAGATGAACCAATCAGAACAGTGATGACAAAGGGAGTGGCTGGCATTGGGAAAACAGTCTTAACACAGAAGTTCATTCTGGACTGGGCTGAAGACAAAGCCAACCAGGACATACAGTTCACATTTCCATTCACTTTCAGAGAGCTGAATGTGCTGAAAGAGAAAAAGTACAGCTTGGTGGAACTTGTTCATCACTTCTTTACTGAAACCAAAGAAGCAGGAATCTGCAGGTTTGAAGAGTTCCAGGTTGTGTTCATCTTTGATGGTCTGGATGAGTGTCGACTTCCTCTGGACTTCCACAACAATGAGATCCTGACTGATGTTACAGAATCCACCTCAGTGGATGTGCTGCTGACAAACCTCATCAGGGGGAAACTGCTTCCCTCCGCTCGCCTCTGGATAACCACACGACCTGCAGCAGCCAATCAGATCCCTCCTTGGTGTGTTGGCATGGTGACAGAGGTCAGGGGCTTCACTGACCCACAGAAGGAGGAGTACTTCAGGAAGAGATTCAGAGATAAGAAGCAGGCCAGCACAATCATCTCCCACATCAAGAGATCACAAACCCTCCACATTATGTGTCACATCCCAGTCATCTGCTGGATCACTGCTACAGTTCTGGAGGATGTGTTGAAAATCAGAGAGGGAGGAGAGCTGCCCAAGACCCTGACTGAGATGTACATCCACTTCCTGGTGGTTCAGTTGAAACTGAAGAATATCAAGTATGATGGAGGAGCTGAGACAGATCCACACTGGAGTCCAGAGAGCAGGAAGATGATTGAGTCTCTGGGAAAACTGGCTTTTGAGCAGCTGCAGAACGGCAACCTGATCTTCTATGAATCAGACCTGACAGAGTGTGGCATCAATATCAGAGCAGCCTCAGTGTACTCAGGAGTGTTCACACAGATCTTTAAAGAGGAGAGAGGGCTGTACCAGGACAAGGTGTTCTGCTTCATCCATCTGAGTGTTCAGGAGTTTCTGGCTGCTCTTCATGTCCATCTGACATTCATCAACTCTGGAGTCAATCTGCTGGCAGAAGAACAAACAACAACCCAGTCCTCTAAAGTCTTTAAAAGCAAACCTAAACTAAAACATCTCTACCAGAGTGCTGTGGACGAGGCCTTACAGAGTCCAAACGGACACTTGGACTTGTTCCTCCGCTTCCTCCTGGGTCTTTCACTGCAGACCAATCAGACTCTCCTACGAGGTCTGCTGAAACAGACAGGAAGTAGCTCACAGACCAATCAGAAAACAGTCGAGTACATCAAGAAGAAGATCAGTGAGAATCTGTCTGCAGAGAGAAGCATCAATCTGTTCCACTGTCTGAATGAACTGAATTATCATTCTCTAGTGGAGGAGATCCAACAGAACCTGAGATCAGGACGTCTCTCCACAGATAAACTGTCTCCTGCTCAGTGGTCAGCTCTGGTCTTCATCTTACTGTCATCAGATAAAGATCTGGATGTTTTTGACCTGAAGAAATACTCTGCTTCAGAGGAGGCTCTTCTGAGGCTGCTGCCAGTGGTCAAAGCTTCAAATAAAGCTCTGTAAGTGGATGGATGACTAGAAAAGTACTTATACACTATTTGATTATAAACAAGACTAGTTCTAGTATATGGATGGACTGTGTATGGTCAATGTGTGAAACTGTGGCCAATTTTTTTACAGACATAGTCAGTGGTAGTGTCTATAATGTGAATTCCTGGATATTAAATGTCTATCTGCAATTTTCTGTGGTGGTCCCAGTAATATTTGTTGTTAAAGTGTACTGAAGTAGCATATCACATGACATGGTTAAGCTACATTTGAGTAAAAAAAAAGGTATAAATGCAGTTGTGAGAGCAATACTTTCCACTCATATCTTGGGATGTTTCGTTTGAAAGATAAGTTACTTTAACATCAATTGTAACTATTCTAATTATTTTTATTTTCTCTTTCATCTGTTTCAGTCCTCTGATGTCTGTAAACATATGGTCTTATTCATATGTTAATGTAGGATTAGCATACTAAGCTAACAGTCTATCATCTTGTGACTTCTGCTGTGACGTCTTTCAGAGCACAAAAACACTGTAAACACACCCGTCACCTACCCAGCACAGTGCTGTCAAACTATAAACACCACTGCAACAACTTATTTTTATACAGTCTATAGGCTTCACACACACAAAGTATGGCACAGCTATGCTAACAATGCTAGGCATGCTGATTAGCTGCTAGCCACAGTGCAGGCTGGTAAAATGGATCCACTGCATTTGTTTATATCCACGGGTTTGTGCTCATGTCAGTGTCAGAGCCTCCATGTGAGGTGCTGGGTAAATGTGTGTTTTTAAAACTTATTTTGGGGCTGTGCTGAGAGTGACATGTGACTGCTACTTCATCACTCAGTCAGTGAGTCGGTGATTGACATTCCGGGATATAGGGCTGGTCCATGGCAGGTCCAGCCAAAAATATCAACAAACCTTTAATATTTTATGTAAGGGAAATAGCATTTCTTTATTATGTTAATCACTAATTCTTCTTCAGGCTGACTGGCTGTAACCTCTCAGAGAGAAGCTGTGCAGCTCTGTCCTCAGTTCTCAGCTCCCAGTCCTCTAGTCTGAGAGAGCTTGACCTGAGTAACAACAACTTGCAAAATTCAGGAGTCAAGCTGTTGTCTGCTGGATTGGAGAGTCCACACTGCACACTGGAAACTCTCAGGTCAGGATACAGCATCTATAATTTTGTTATTTTGAACAATGAGAATAAAGCTGACTCTGAGAGAGATTTTAACAGTTGATCATTTGTATGCTGCTTTATATTCAGATCAATGTCAATTATTCTGCACAACATCTGTAGGATTCTGGTACTTATGATTAAAAAACATTGTGTTATCAATCTTTTTATATTTCAAGTCTGTCAGGATGTCTGGTCACAGAGGAAGGCTGTGCTTCTCTGGTCTCAGCTCTGAACTCCAACCCCTCCCATCTGAGAGAGCTTGACCTGAGCTACAATCATCCAGGAAAGTCAGGAGAGAAGATGCTGTCTGCTGGACTGAAGGATCCACACTGGAGACCGGACACTCTCAGGTATGGTCAGATAGGTGGACACTCTCAGGTAAAGAACTTTTATGCTGAACATAAAAGTTCATTCTTGATCATGGATGTAATAGTTTGAAGGTCATGTAATGTGAGTGAAACCTCTGGAAAAAGCTAGTAAGTCAACATAAAGTTATTCTTTTGTTAAACTTTCACGTTCTCATGGTGTTGTAGGAGCGTTAATACTTTATTAATGAATTACCTCGTCATTAGGGCACCACCTCCTTTTTGGTTAGGATTTATTAGTGCCAGGAGGAAGCACTAACCCTTGTTCAGTTTTAGGATAAATGAGACATTTATTAATAGCTAAACGTCTTGAGGATACATGATAAAGCAAAGATAATATAATATATACAGATAATATACAGAACATAATAAATAAAAAGAAAGTAAAATAAATAAATAAATAAGGCCTAAGAATGATAAAAATTAATAAAGAAAATTATTCAGTTAGAGTGGCTCGAAGTGCGTGAATCGAGGCTTAACGTGTTGTACCGGGGAATGCTGAGAAGAAAGCTAATTCAACTTCTCTAAATAAATTCTTTCATTTTAACGTTATTCGACATCAACAATTGATCACAAAGCCATGTTATGCCTTACTATTGAGGTGTGTCGTCGTGGTAGAGGCGTCATCTTGGCAGGTCCAGCATTGTTGGTGCAGCATCACCGGTGGTGTTGCAGTGGAAGAGCCCGGATCAGCTGTGGGCTGTGGCGCATCTCAGTGGATGCAGAGGCGTTGAATGCCGATAAAGAATCAGGCTGTTTCAGGCTGCTCTGAAAGAGTCTTTAGGCCGGCTTCACTTCTGGTTTTCAATATGGCTCTCAGAGAGCAGGTTCAGAGCGTTCTTCTTCTTCTTCTTCTTCTTCTACATGAATTTCAGGTTTGCCTCAGATTTGAAAGAGGGCTTCACAAAGTCCTCAGGAATGTGGATTAGTTTACGGCTTTGTTGATAAGAGCCTGTCTTCCATCTATAAGGTGGGAGTTGTTTTCTTCCGGTCCAAGTGGCCTTTAGGGTCATTTCATGCTTTTAGTTCGTGTCGTAATTCAACATATCGAAATTGTTTCAAGGAGGTCTTCCTGAGTCTGTTGAGCATCACTGATTGAACCCCCACTTGGAGGGTTATAAAGGTCGGTTCTGTAGGCCGAGGGTCCGCTCTTACAAACTTAGGAATCCAGAGAGTCTGTCTCTTATCAGTGGTGTTTTCTCCCAGAAGCCAAAGAAAGCCAGGCTTCCCCTGCTTTTTTAGACTGCAGTTGTCATTTCAGACATGTCATGTCTGTGGGGAGGCCAGACTGAAATTGGCATCCCTTGGTGAAAAAAACAAATGAAGGATTAACCAATCATATGAGGCTACCCTCATGCCACTGCCAATCTGTGATTAGTCAGGACTATACCAAGGGAAGCCAGCCAACCTTTGGCCTCTCACCAATCAAATCATAGGATGTTATCAACGTCATTGATAACCGTTAGCCATTTGATATCACCGTTAGCAACATTAGCAAGTGTAGTTATGGAGGGTGGAGATTTGGAGTTTTTAGTAAAAAAAATATCTGACAGCAGGCCAACACCCAAACTAGAGCTGTGTGACATTCAATGAGGAAAATTATGTTTGCAAGGAGTGGCTAGCTGGTAGCACAAACTTCAGCGGTTATTTTGCTAGCCGTGTCTTTTCGACAAGGATTCGTGCTCACTGAATAATCCATGGGCCACTACAGGATTCATGGATCTTGCCAACCTGTCACGGGCAATTGAGAGGCACGGTAAATCAAAGAGTCACATAGATTGTGCTGTGAGATTGAAGCTTTTTGGGCGTCAGGATTGACAACCATTAAAGGGAGAACCATTAGCACAAAGAAGCACAATGAACAGGTGAAGAAGAACCGGGATATTCTGATGAGACTCATTGTTGTAGCCTTGTACCTTGCGCGCCAAGAACAAGCATTCAGGACAATGAGGCCGCTGGCAGCTCAAACGGGGGCAATTTTGTGGAGCTGGTACATACATTTGCAGAGTTTGACACTACACTTTCAGAGCACTTGGGATCGCCTTCCTCTTCAAATAGGGTGAGTGGAATGCACACCCCCCTCTCCCTCTATGGCTTTACTGTTGACTGAACTGCCCATGTAGCTATGTGTGCAGTTTTTGATGTGGTCATATTACTTAATGTGCCATGCTTGCCTGGGTTTAGCTGAATGTGTTAGTCAGTCCGTGGAAATAGACTGAAGTTTTATTGTGGTTGTTTACGCATATAAAATCAGCACCGCGGACAGCACTCATAGGGCCAGGTTACCTGAATAGATGATATTTGTTTTGATTGTTTATGGCCTCTGCAGGTCTGTTACTGGGTTGTTATGTGTTTTAGGTCATGTTGTATAATGAACATTTGGTCTAGTTTTAAACGATAAGGAAGTATGGAGAGTATTTGTGTATTTCAAGCACATACAACAGGGCTTATAAGTCATGTGTTTGATACATGTAGACTACTGATACTTTATGATGTAGCCTAAAAATAAAACTTTAAACGTCTCCTGATTTAATTAATGAATGAATGCTTCTTTTATCCATTATCGGATCTGTACTGTGCATTAAGCGGCCGATTATGCATTTGGGTGGGGGGGGGCAATAATTAATAAGAACATGCATAAATTGATAAGATGTTTAGGACTGTGTGTTTGACAGAGAGAGAGAGAGTCGGCTGTTGTGTGTGTGTGTGTGTGTGTGAGTGTGTGTGTGTGTGTGTGTGTGTGTGTGTGCGTGTGTGTGTGTGAGAGAGTGTGTGTGTGAGAGTGTGTGTGTGTGTGTGTGTGTGTCGGTGATACAATTTGATACAGTTTTGTGTAAAATGACAGCGGCGTGCTAATAGCTCATCTGGTTACATTACACTGGCTGTTAAAGCAGCAACGTAGTCTTTCCTGTCTCTCTTGTCTCACTTGGCTTCCTCAAAAGTTTTCCCCGCGCCACTGTCTCTTATTTTCCTTAAGAATCAAAGATTGGTTACCAGAATTAAAGAACAAGCGGTTGTCCTCCTACACTGTCCCTGAACTCATCAGAGGAGAGTCCATCTATTATTTTATTAAACATGTATTTATTGTTCATTCTAAAGAAGTTCACTTGTATCATTTAGAACTTTCTAACTTGTTGTTGTTGTTTCTTATTGTGTCTTTCAACTATTATTTTTATTATAATTATTATATATTCAAACCAAATAAATGAACAGCCTTAAAGGTTCATTTATTCTCTAACTCTGAAATCTTGATATTGAATTATTGAAGTCAAGTCAGTTTTATTTATTCAGCCCCAAATCACAGATTTCCTGTTTGACTCCCTCAGAGCCTCAAGTTGGATTAAATGACACATTACAAGTTGAATTTTGTAGTTTGACTGATCTGTTAAGAGGTTACTGTAGTTATGCAGTGATGTTTAAAAGAACTTTATTACTTGTCATTGATGTTTTATTTAGATATTATTATTATTATTATTATTATTATTATTATTATTATTATTATTATTATTATTATTATTATATTTTTTTATAATTGCATTAAAATGTTTTGCTGTCTTATTTAATATTCTGATTCATCATGTCTGAGGACATATTTGTACATCACATCTTCTTCTTCACGTCTTTTCCTCTCAGACTTCAGTGAAAGAATCCAGCAGACAGTTGAGACAGATGAGTTGCAGCCTGTTTCTGTGTCACTCTGACAAACTGAGGAACACTGCTTCATGTTGAACAGCAGTTAGGACTCATGTTGGATAGAAAATCATTCTGACTGTGTTTCTTCCTCCAGGTTGGACCATGGTGGAGAGCACAGGTTAAAACCTGGTCTGAAGAAGTGTAAGTGTGGATTTAATTTGATTCATGACAACTAAACAGCACACAGTCATTTTCTCTTTAAATACAAAGTTGGTCTTTGTGGTTTTTATTCATTAAAACATTACTGACAAAATGTGTCATTAAACTTTATAGAAATGAACAACAGATCAGAACTTAAACAGAGAATAAATCCATCAGGTGTGTCAGATGATAAACTGCTGCTGTGTTGTTTCTTCTTCTCTTCATCAGATTTCTGTGAACTCACACTGGACACAAACACAGCATACAGAAAACTCAAACTGTCTGACAACAACAGGAAGGTGACATGTGTGGAGGAGTATCAGTCATATCCTGATCATCCAGACAGATTTGACTACTGGTCTCAGCTGCTGTGTAGAAATGGTCTGACTGGTCGCTGTTACTGGGAGGTCGAGTGGAGAGGAAGAGCTGATATATCAGTGACTTACAAAGGAATCAGCAGGAAAGGAAACAGTGTTGACTGTTTGTGTGGAAGGAATGATCAGTCCTGGAGTCTGATTTGCTCTGATGATGGTTACTCTGTCCGTCACAATAAGAATTACACATCCATCCCCTCCTCCTCCTCCTCTTCCTCCTCCTCCTCCTCCTCCTCCTCCTCTGTCTCTAACAGAGTAGCAGTGTATGTGGACTGTCCTGCTGGCACTCTGTCCTTCTACAGAGTCTCCTCTGACATACTGATCCACCTCCACACCTTCAACACCACATTCACTCAGCCTCTGTATGCTGGGTTTGCAGTCTGGTATGGTTCCTCAGTGTCTCTGTGTCGTCTGTCTGAGGAAGAGTCTCCTCCTGTGTAGACAAACAGTCACACTGCTGACTGAAGACAGCTGCTGAAATCACTGTTCACTCTGTTCACCAGTGAACAACAGAAACTGGAAGTGACAGCAGCTTCCTGTGTTTAAATGTTGATGGTGGACGAGGTTTCACTCTGGTTTCATTTGGATCACTGACTGTGCTTTAATGTCAGAATATTGTTTCTATTAGAAGTAGTGAAATGATCTCCTCTGGGCTGAATTTATGTGTAAAAACTGTGTTGACTCTGATTGACTTCAGTAAAGTTTTCTTGGAGCAGCATCTAGTAGCTGTTAGTGGCTGTTAGTTATTCCATTTTATCAGGATCTTAAAGTGAAGTTTTTCCTGAAAATGTCCAGCAGACATCCCAGTCTGTTTGACATCAGCTCAGTTTGTGTTAAATCATGAACATCAACGTATGTTTCTATCTGATGTAATGTGTCTGACATGTATGTATATAATAACATGTATGGGTTGCTTTCCTTTAGTTTTTCTTGCCTCTGCAGGTGATGTAAATATTGTCTTGTAAGCTCATGTTTGCTGGGCAGCTTTGGCTGTTTTACACTTGAATAAAAATATTCATTCACTACTTATTCAGAGAACATCACTTGTTTTTTACATGGATGTGTAATGTTATACTACTTCTACTTCTACTACACTACTTGTGTTTTTCTCTCATTAGAACATTTATGACAGAATGAATTCTGGGAATTCACGATCTCACAACAAAACAGCAACACTCCTCTTCCTCCTCCTCCTCTCCTCCCACCTCCCCCTTCTCCTTCTCCTCTTCCTCCTCCCCTTCTTCCTCCCCCTCCTTCTCCTCCTCTTCCTCATCCATCTCCTCCTCCTCCTACTCTCTCCTCCTCCTCCTCCTCCCTTCTTACTCCTCCTCTCTCCTCCTCATACTTCACCTCTTCCTCCTCCTCTTCCTCCCCCTTCTCCTCTCTCCTCCTCCTCCTCCTCCTCATACTTCACCTCTTCCTCCTCTTCCTCATCCATCTCCCTCCTCCTCTTCCTCCCACTCCTCCTCCTCTTCTTCCTCTTCCTCCTCTATCCTTCTCCTCCTACTTCACCTCTTCCTCCTCTTCCTCTTTTTCTTCCTCTTCCTCCTCTATCCTTATCCTCCTATTTCACCTCTTCCTCCTCTTCCTCCTCCTCCTGGTGATCACAGAGTGTAAATAGTAAACACTCCTCTGCTCTCTGTAATGCAGATAAACAGTGTTTGTTTGGTCCTGAGCTGCAGCTGATGATGAAAACTCCGACGCTCCCTGAAGAGACCTGCAGGTCGAGCGGCTGTCAGTCAGTCACAGCTGGACAGATGTTGCTTTGTTCCCGACCTCTGAAACCTTATTCATCTGAAATTATTTCTCAATGAAAACATAAAACTAACTTCCTTGTTAGTGCCACAGAGGCAGGAACAAACAGTTTCCCTCTGAGCAGTAAACAGCTGTTGAAGCAGTTTTCCTCTCAGTTCTGGATTATGGAGATGTTATATATAAACATGCTGCTGCCTCCAACACACATCACAATCATAACTGGTGAAAAATATGCAAAAATATAATAAATTCTCAGTGTCATTTAACACCCAAACCCAGTTAATACAGTACAAAGTCCTGCACATCACCACAGAAAAACTTTATTTAGAGTTCTCTTAACGTTGTATACATTTCCTGGAACTTTCCTGAGTAATTTGCAGGTATGTAACTGTACATTTTAGGACATTTTACAGAAGGTGGTGAAATTTTAGTACAAAGTATAAGAAAAAGTATTAAGTTGGTAAGTAGCCACTCATTATATTTGGGCAGTGATGGAAGAATTATTAAGATAATTTACTTAATTCACATTTAAGAAGCTGGAATCAGAGAATTTGGACATTTTCTTCTTAAAAAATGACTAAAAATTATGAATCAATTATCAAAATAGATTAATTTTATCCTTGGCAACTAATCAATTAATCAACTAGTCATTGCAGCTCTGCTATACGGTATACTCTAAACATAAATAGTAACTAGAAAGTCTTTTGAGACACAAATAATCACAAACAAAATGAGGAGATAAAGTTGGAATAATTAATTAAACATTAAAAGTGTATCTGAGGGAACAGAACTTATGTACTTTTACTTCAGAGAGGATGATGGGAGATTGAGTCAGTCCTGGTATTATCAGGACATCTGGTGGCTGAAACAGTTTCTCACATCATGTGATCAAACAGACTGTAATGTGGAAAAGTCTCCACCAGGTAGAGTCACAGACCAGCTGACATCCAGGTGTGTGTGTGTGTGTGTGTGTGTGTGTGTGTGTGTGTGTGTGTGTGTGTGTGTGTGTGTGTGTGTGTGTGTGTTCTGGTATTACTCATGTTGTGAGGACTCGCCTCCCTTTTGAGCACAAAACCATAATAAAAATTATTAAATTTTAGGGTGAAAACAGGTTAAATTATTTAAGAGCTTTTTTGGGGATTTTTAAAACTTTTTTGTAAATTATTATATATTTTACAGTTTCCTGTATTTTGTTTGGTTTTTGTCTGTTTTTTTCTTACTTTGATGCCTTGTGCCATTTGTCTTTTCAGCCTCAGCCGAAAAAAAATGGTCACATTGCCAAGTGCATGGTTCAAAAGGGTTGTACTTAGTCTCTTAATTAATCCTGGGTATGTTTTGGGCATAACATGCAATAAACCAATCAGAGTGTCATCTCCCATTCCCTATAAAAACCAGGTGCACTTGCACCTTGGTGGACTGCTATTATAATGGTGGATTTAGCCAAAGCCTTTATGGGGCCCTAAACAGAATTTGTTTCTGCACCCCAACACTATATACACACACTATATACTAATTTTATTAGTTATAGCTGTGTTGCTTACATCATACCAGTGTCAGCCTGGCATGTTTTTACCCTTCTATGGTTTCTTAAATTTTAAGATTTAAAACCATTGAGGTGGTCTTCTTCTTTGGATTTCTTGGGTTTGTTATCTCGTTTCTGCTTCTTATCTGAGATTTTGACACATTATAGTCCAGGTAGCCTGCAGGAAAAGGGAAATGAATATTAGCTTTGAGTTGGATCTTATTTTTGTACACTTACACTTGTACTGAGATACAATTTAGAGGTACTTGTACTTTACTTGAGTATTTTAATATTCTGCTGCTTTATATCTGTGCTACATTTTAGAGGGAATTATTGAACCTTTTACTTCACTAAATTTATTTGCCAGTTTAAATTACTAAGGATTTTACAAATCAATATCTTACATCTAAAACATGGAATCAATTTATTAAATATTATCATTTTACAGATTAAATTACCCAACAGTACATATTAGATATGAGTACATATTACATGAGAATTCTTCTTGTTCATGCAACAGTAATGATAACATTAAGAGCAACCATTCAACTGTATTTCAGAGTATTTTTACTTTTAATACTTGATTTTGCTGATAATACTTCTGTACTTCAGTAAGATTTTGAAAGCAGGACTTTTACATGTACCGGAGTGTTTTTACATCATTGTATCGTTCCTTCTACTTGAGAAAAGATCTGAATACTTCTTCCAACACTGCTTGTAACTAACTTGGCGAGCTAATAACAGCAAGCTGCTGTAGCTTCCTCAGGTTACCTTGGGTGCTGCCCGGATTTGACAACTTGTTTCCTCGACTCGTTCATTTTGTTCTTATTCTTCTCTGTGTTACTGCAGGTTATTTCACTACTTTACGTGTTATATTAACAAAACAATAAGACATGTGGAGCAGCATGTATAGGCTTTAACCTATGACCCTCAAACTCAGAAGAGAGGATGTTTCACTTGTAAATGCCTCTGGTTGGGGACATCAAGCTCACAGAGGTATTTTCATAAGTCTTTCAAGCTGCCATTTTAATGTCCATCACCCAGTGATGCTTAAATCTGTCATACCCTCTTGTGGGACATTTCAAGCGCTCTTGGAGGCCCTCTGGTGGCCATGGGCGACCTAAGCAGGCTTTGTTTGCGTACTTTGTTTATGCATCGTAGTGGCCCTGATTTCAATGAGGTTTTCCTGGTTAAACAGAGTTTAATGTTTGTCTCCAGTGTGTCTGAGGACACAGATGTTATAATAATGAATCACAACAATGAAGAACAGAAAGAACAATTTATTTTTGCACATATCACAGAGATAGAACAGACTGCATTAATGCATCTCAACACTTTTTATTTCCTTGTTGGAATAAAAGTCAAACATCAGACTTTATGATCCAACTGATAAAGATTTATACTGTTAATATTTAACTTTTGTTCCAGATTCTTCGTTCCAAAGGTCAGAGCTGCTGTTCTGTGATCAGATTTCCTTAAAGAACACTTCAGGTTGAATACAGAGAGTTGAGACTGTTTGTGTTGTGAATCAACAGACTTTAAAATCTTCCTGCTGTCAGTTACATGTTTGTTGTTCTTCTGGTTGGTTTCCTGTTGAAGCTGCTGATTAATTTCATCTTCACTCATCAGCTTGATTCAGATGATTTTCAGCATCTAAAGGTAACGTAACCAACAGTTTTCATCATGTTTGTGTCAGCGGGTGTTAAAATGATCTGATAACAGTAGAGATGGTTGTTATGGTGATGAGTTATGTTGATTTGTTCGCTGCATTGGTCGAATGAACAAAACTCCAGAAGAAATAAGAAAAGCGTCATTTTGCCAAAACTGAAAGTCAACCTTCAAATGTTTATTTAATTCTGTGGTTCATGTTGAGGCTCCACTTTGTGTTGGTCTATTATTTGTCTAACTAGATAATTTTCACTGCCTATTTTACGTAAGAATATAGAGGAAAATAATATTAGAAACACCTGTACAATAAAATACAGTCCAGTACATCAACACCATGAACCTAAAAAATGTCAACATTGTCAACAAATTCACATTCACAAAGGTTGGATTAATAAGAGGACTGTTGTATTTTTGGGTCACTAATTTTTTTGGTCACAACATAAGAGATAATAATGTACGTTAATGTGAATATTATCTCTTTACCTCCCGCTCTTCCACTCTTCACCGCTCCAGCTCAGACTACTAGTTTGATGAAGAGTTACATGAATATGAACATGTACTATGTGTAGTAATAGATATATATTATTTTTATTAGCTTTCAACTGAACACTGAATGTACTGTACAAAGTAATTTAACAACATACTTCAGATAAAATTAACTCAAACCATTTCAAACTGTTTTAAGCTTGTTTTTTAAAAACCTTTACTTGAAACCAGGAATTGTGTCTTCCATTAATTTCATTGTCAGAGTTTTATGGCTGTATGAAGGGTCACGTCCTTCAGTCACCGTAACCCTTTCATGCATAGTGGTCACTAAAGTGGACAGCTATTTAAAAGCCATTTTCTTATATATGCATGGGTTTTGATGGTATAGCTGCACATCAGCCACCGCAATGGACTCTAGTGTGTCATCCCATACATTCCCATCCATTGGCCAGCCTTTGTAAGTGCAGCAAAAACTTTCTCAAAATCAAGATGGCCGCCGGCTGGCCAGAAACGCTCAGCAGCTAAGGAATATCTTGCCAATCCTGCTATGGTAGTAGACCCTTGCAGGTAAATAAAATTTACAACTAAGGAGTAATACAATTGTTAAAATTTTTCAAAAGTATTGATTTTATGTTGGGAGAAAATGACAATTAATCATCTGTCCACTAAGTTGGACTTCATGCAATATATTACTATATTTCTATATTTCAACTACAATTATACTATTACTGCGACTTTGTTGTTCTTGAAAATACTTCATCTGCTGTAACTTTTTTGGCTGTAAATCAATTGATTTATGTTATTAGAATGTAACTTGCAGTTTTGAGGGAGCTGAGGATACTGAGGGAATGCCTGGCACCTCAAAAGAATGTCTGGATTAGAAAAGAAAGATCTTCTGCATTTCAAGTCATTTGTAGCTCATGTGCTAATAAATGCAGTAAGACAGAGGGGAGAGGCTGAAGAGTCAGGAACAAGGTACAATGTTTTGCATTGCACTGAACAGTATTAGAATATGTTAAAACATTAGTTTAACAACTTTGAAAATATATATTATTTCATAGTTTTCAAATAATCTATAATTTTATTCATTGGTTTGTTAAATACATACTCCTTCAGTTGAAAACTCAAAAGCATGCTGTCCACCTGAGTGGACATGTGAAAAACTCCTTGTGCATGTTCAAAAAAAAATGAAGTTCAAATTTTTTTTTTCATGCCTAAAGAGGAATAAAAATGCTTAGGAACAAAACCTGACTGAGGTTATCATAATTCATGCATGAAAGGGTTAAAACTTACAAACATTATTACAGTTATTATAACTTTATAATGGTGTCATTCAGTTAGTGAAGGACAGTCACTGGTCACAGCCCAGCAGAAACAGTTTGAATGTTTTATAGGTAACCTGGTTAGCGATTAACTGTGATTAAAAGTCATAAAATATGTTACACTAAGAGATCTCTGCAAATGTTTCTTGTCACAGATATATTGTTTAAATCATATTTTCATTTATGATAATCAGTTATTTAACCAGGCTGAGAGCTGCAGCAGCAAGTAAAAGTACAAAAGCAGCAACATGTTTTTCTACTGTAGCTCTGCATTTAGTGTTTAGTTTGACAGATTTTACATGTTCACTCTCGTTATCTCAATGGCTCATTTTTCACTGTAGATGATGTGAAATATCAAGGTTCAAAGTTCTGATAATTCAGCCATATAATCTTCTGAACAAACATCCTTATTATCCAACACTGGCTAAAGGGCAAAATATGACGTGACTATAACAAATAAAAGAACAAAGAATATATACATGTTCATGCTCTTGCAATACAATTTCCTCTTTTAGCAACCGAAGCACTGTTAAATGTTTTTATGGTTCTGTTTAGGCACTGACAGCTCCCAGTTAAGGTTCAAGACAGATGTTGGTTTTGGTCAAAAGTGGAATAAAAGTCAACGATGACTTAGTTTCTGGCTTCACACGGCAAACATCCACCAGATCTGTGAGCTACAACCTTAGTGCAGTACAAAACGTATCAATGTCACTCGAAACATCATCCATTATGTGTCCTTCAAAACGTATCAGTGAAAACAAATTAGTGGAATAAAAAAGTTAATTCTGGAAGACAGCATTGCTTATTTTTGTTGTCTAATCTCCTCTGGGATAAAAGTCTGGTGGACTATTTAAATTCTGTTCTTAGAAAATTTGTCATGACAAATCTGAAATTTTTTGTCTACAGTGATATTTATTTTTTATTGCATCAGTATCTTTATGTATATTCAGTAAATGATTGGTTGAAACCCGTCATGGCCCTGAGTGGGACATGTACAGGTGTAAACAAGCTGGAAGGTCACCAAAGAGGAGTAAATATTTTATATGCAAACATCATAATATTCTCCACATGGATAATACTCATAACCAGGATATGGATGAGTTGTGTCCTCAACTTGAGTTGTGTAGGTTTAACAATAGATAACTTAACAATAAACAATAAACTCTGTCCTGAAATTAAAGTTCTACAATATATAATATTAGTAAACTAAATATAAGTAAGTAAATATATATATATAATATATTTATTGATATGACAGCAGCAGTGAGCGATGCAGCAGAGCATCTACTTCTATTTTAGTGATATTTTGCAGGTGAACCAAACCTCTAAAGAGCTGCGGTTGAAAACTCCAGTACTTCATGAATGCTGAGATTGATGAGGTGGATATTATACAAAATACTATAGGATACTATACCAAATATACAATTATAGTTATATATTCTTAAAATGCACAAGCATTCAGCTGTAAAACATCTATACTGTTTTAATGATTGTGCACAGTAAGTTGTATGATGAAGGAAAAATTCAGATAAATAATTGGATCATAAAACAAGGTCAGACAGGTGAGTGTGGTCAGATACCTGCAGCTGTAGAGAAAGAACAGAGACTGTCTCAAATGTGGAGGAGTCAGTTAATCAATAACCTGGATAATGTTAGAGTCATACAGAGATATGAATATCCTGGTTATGATACATATCATTTCCTGGACATGATTAAAATCAGACATAACAGGCAGTAGTGTGCATGTAAAGGTAAAAATATACAGATGATGTTGATCACACAGAACACAAGTTGAATAAATTTAGATGTAAATTAATAAAGATTTATATAATCATTATAAAATCATTTAACAAACAGATCAATTTCTTCGGGGGCAGCAGGGGACGTCTCGCCCAGAAACAGTTTTATATATTTTATATTTAACAATCAATAAAACAGAATCTAATCTGAACTGTGATTGAAAGTGATAACTATCAGGTGCATTAAAACATAAAGACAGTACGAGATATTTCTATGATGAAGAGAAAACAACCAACATTTTCTTCATCCTGATAACAAGTCGTGTTTGTGTAACAGCCTGATGTTTAAAATACCAAACATCCAAATTATATTCATTCAAATGAACAAAGGTAATAAACCTGTGACTTTATATCTCTGCAGATGTCACTGAGCATGCTCAGTTTCTTGGTTCAG
Organism: Thunnus albacares; assembly: GCF_914725855.1. Lineage (NCBI taxonomy): Eukaryota > Metazoa > Chordata > Actinopteri > Scombriformes > Scombridae > Thunnus > Thunnus albacares. The sequence goes on along the minus strand of NC_058121.1, from coordinate 29,228,295 downwards.
TGTTGATGGTTTAGTTTAGTAGTGACAGTAGTTTTAGTTTAATAGTTCTGAACAGCAGTGAAGCAGAAAGACATCAGTTCCATCAGACTGTGAGAACACAGATAATAACACTGATTCATTGTTGGATTTAGTCTCTTAAAACATTAAGACACATTAATGATAATCATAAGGAGATAAAATAATGTTATCAAACAGTCTCCTCCACATACAACATATGTTACATATCCTACAATCCATATCCTATCCTCCTTTAGGGTTCTGTTTACATCAGACAGACATCAATGACATTAGTTTGTGGACAGATGAACATCAGTTTCCAGGTAAATCAGAATACTGCGGCACTGTGAGATTGTTTAATGTCCTCACAGAGAGTCTTGGCAGGTTCCTCCTGTGTGTTTGGAGCTGAACTCTGCTGCAAGGTTCACTGGTTTAATATCATCTTTATGGTTTTGGACTTTGACTGTGAAGTTATGAGAGAGTGACAGCGTCCTCAGATTGATGATGAAGGACTGATGAAGGAGAATCAGCTGCAGCTTCTCTCTGTGTTTCCTCTACAGGTGAAGGTAGAACGACTCTGTGACCAGATGTGGATCTGAATTCACCTGGTGAGTATTTTCTTCTTTCTGCCACACAGCTGAATAAAAATATATCATGTCATCAGTTTTTAAACAGAAGTGAACTATAACTTGCTGCATATGAGTCTCTAGTGGACAAAAATACAACTGTATAAAAAGGAATATAGTTAATGCAGTTTCTTCAACATGTATCCACAGTGGAAATCTTAAAGTAATGACTGACTTTGGCTCCATCTGGTGGTAGAATAACTAATGACAGTGTGATAGACAGCAGTGTGGCTCTGTGATGTGCAGCTTGTTGTAATGAATGAGCTTGTTGTTGTGTTTGTGTGAAGGTGTTTCTCTGCTATGGATCAGTGTGAGGACAGAGAGGAGGGAGTCCCTCCCTCTAAAAGCTCTCTGTGTGGGGAACATGACAGCCAGACCAAAGCTCAGAGGTGAGATGAGAATCTCTAACTGTCCATCACTGTTCTCCACTCACATCACTCCACCATCATTATTCACACTCAAAGCTCTGTGTGTGTTGTGTTGAAGCCCAGAGCAGCTGAACAGACCACACTTTGCTGGACCTGAACCCAGCTGTGTGTCCATGAAGAGCGACTGGTCTATGGATCAACCTATTTACTTCAGACATGGACATCAGTCTGCTGATCAAAGGTCAGACTGTAAAATATTTTCTGTTATTATCCAGCTCTCCTAAGAAGACATATCATTGATGTAAAGATTAATTCTTGACCGTGGTGACATACAGTATATCTGTGGTAAATATTCTTAACACAAGGACCACCCATTTAGCTAATCCTGGAACTTTCTATTGTATCCCATGTCCTTCATCAGTGAAAAATAGCTGCTCAGGTGTCATCATGTGAATAAAGTACAAAACTTCAGTCACATGATATCAGATGGTTGTACTGGAAAACACAAAGAATATATGTATATATGTATATATATATTTATTCCTTCATTTTTGTGATGGATATGTTCAAAACAGGCATGTTTGGTGACATGGTGGCATTTTGCCTTCCCACTCTTCATTATAGTCACTGTTTGATTGCAATTCAAACACAATGGTCTCATATTTCCCTCAGGCAAAATGAACTCGTGTTTTTCAGTCCAGTCATCCTTAAATGCATGTTTTTCACTGTCAACATCTGTTTTTCTTGTTTCTTGTTGCCTTTAGCATATTTACCACAGAAGAAGTATGATGTCTTTGTTATTAACATGTTGACAATAACACATTCTTTGTCTGAGAAGAATTACATTGAAAAAACAACAACACTTGTGACATGTCATTATTTATTCTAAGACTTCATCTTTTCTTCACAGAGTTCATCAGCAGAGCTCAGAGGTTCTCAGTGGTCAGTCTGTCCAGCAGCATCAAACACACCTGGACTCCGTATTTATGGTGTGTAAATGTAAAGCACAGCTACTACTGCTAACTACAACAGCCACAGACTAAATACTAAACTACCATTCTGGTCCTAACAGTCTCCATGCTGCACTCTGTAGACCAGCAGGTTTTCAGTCTGTCACAGATGATCTGATGTTGACTTCTACCAGTTAAATTTACATTTTATTCTGTTCCAGCTGCTGGAGGAGAACATCATCAGTTTTGTGAAGAACGAGCTGAAGAAGATCCAGAAGGTTGTGAGTCCAGATTACCCAGAATGCTTAGAGAGTCAGAGTGAGGATGAGGAGTTGTTGGATGGTGAGGATGAAGAGCAGAGGAGGAGCAGCAGAGAGGCATTTCTGAAGATCACACTGCAGTTTCTTAGGAGAATGGAGCAGGAGGAGCTGGCTGACTGTCTGCAGAGCAGTAAGAGTATTTTAACAGATTTAACACGATGGAGAGGAAATGGGGGCAACATGGGAGAGGTTTATATTTCAATCTCTGCTGTTAATATGATGCACACATCTGCATCAGATCTATGAATTCTTCTGAGCTGAAAACAGTCAGAAACTGTTTGTCCTCAACTGATGAGCTGAATATACTGATGAATAAACATCTGCAGTTTAATGTTTACATTCTACCAATTTACTGTAGAATCATCTGATCATTTATTTGTTGTTTGTTCATTCAGGAACAGTCGGACCTGCAGAGTGTCGATATAAACTCAAGTCTAACCTGAAGAAGAAGTTCCAGTGTGTGTTTGAGGGGATTGCTAAAGCAGGGAACCAAACCCTTCTGAATCAGATCTATACAGAGCTCTACATCACAGAGGGAGGGACTGCAGAGGTCAATGATGAACATGAGGTCAGACAGATTGAAACAGCATCCAGGAAACCAGACAGACCAGAAACAACAATCAGACAAGAAGACATCTTTAAAGCCTCACCTGGAAGAGATGAGCCAATCAGAACAGTGATGACAAAGGGAGTGGCTGGCATTGGGAAAACAGTCTTAACACAGAAGTTCATTCTGGACTGGGCTGAAGACAAAGCCAACCAGGACATACAGTTCACATTTCCATTCACTTTCAGAGAGCTGAATGTGCTGAAAGAGAAAAAGTACAGCTTGGTGGAACTTGTTCATCACTTCTTTACTGAAACCAAAGAAGCAGGAATCTGCAGGTTTGAAGAGTTCCAGGTTGTGTTCATATTTGATGGTCTGGATGAGTGTCGACTTCCTCTGGACTTCCACAACAATGAGATCCTGACTGATGTTACAGAGTCCACCTCAGTGGATGTGCTGCTGACAAACCTCATCAAGGGGAAACTGCTTCCCTCCGCTCGCCTCTGGATAACCACACGACCTGCAGCAGCCAATCAGATCCCTCCTGAGTGTGTTAACATGGTGACAGAGGTCAGAGGGTTCACTGACCCACAGAAGGAGGAGTACTTCAGGAAGAGATTCAGAGATGAGAAGCAGGCCAGCACAATCATCTCCCACATCAAGACATCACGAAGCCTCCACATCATGTGCCACATGCCAGTCTTCTGCTGGATCACTGCTACAGTTCTGGAGGATGTGTTGAAAATCAGAGAGGGAGGAGAGCTGCCCAAGACCCTGACTGAGATGTACATCCACTTCCTGGTGGTTCAGGCCAAACTGAAGAACATCAAGTATGATGGAGGAGCTGAGACAGATCCACACTGGAGTCCAGAGAGCAGGAAGATGATTGAGTCTCTGGGAAAACTGGCTTTTGAGCAGCTCCAGAAAGGCAACCTGATCTTCTATGAATCAGACCTGACAGAGTGTGGCATCAATATCAGAGCAGCCTCAGTGTACTCAGGAGTGTTCACACAGGTCTTTAAAGAGGAGAGAGGGCTGTACCAGGACAAGGTGTTCTGCTTCATCCATCTGAGTGTTCAGGAGTTTCTGGCTGCGCTTCATGTCCATCTGACATTCATCAACTCTGGAGTCAACCTGCTGGCAGAAGAACAAACAACAACCCAGTTGTCTAAAGTTTTGAAAGACAACCCTAAACTAAAAAATCTCTATGAGAGTGCTGTGGACAAGGCCTTACAGAGTCCAAATGGACACTTGGACTTGTTCCTCCGCTTCCTCCTGGGTCTTTCACTGCAGACCAGTCAGACTCTCCTACAAGGTCTGCTGACACAGACAAGAAGTAGCTCACAGACCAATCAGAAAACAGTCGAGTACATCAAGAAGAAGATCAGTGAGAATCTGTCTGCAGAGAGAAGCATCAATCTGTTCCACTGTCTGAATGAGCTGAATGATTGTTCTCTAGTTGAGGAGATCCAACAGTACCTGAGATCAGGAAGTCTCTCCACAGATAAACTGTCTCCTGCTCAGTGGTCAGCTCTGGTCTTCATCTTACTGTCATCAGAAAAATATCTGGGCGTGTTTGACCTGAAGAAATACTCTGCTTCAGAGGAGGCTCTTCTGAGGTTGCTGCCAGTGGTCAAAGCTTCAAATAAAGCTATGTAGGTGGATACATTAATGTGAATGAACAATGTCAAATATGTTTAATTTTATAAATGAAAAAGAATTCTGTTTGTGTTAATCATTAATTCTTCTTCAGGCTGAGTGGCTGTAACCTCTCAGAGAGAAGCTGTGCAGCTCTGTCCTCAGTTCTCAGCTCCCAGTCCTCTAGTCTGAGAGAGCTTGACCTGAGTAACAACAACTTGCAAAAATCAGGAGTTAAGCTGCTGTCTGCTGGACTGGAGAGTCCACAGTGTACACTGGAAACCCTCAGGTCAGGATACAGCATCTATAATTTTGTTATCTTGAACAATGGGAATAAAGCTCACTCTGAGAGACTTTTTCATGCTGTTTTACATTTAGATCAATGTCAATTATTCTGCACAACATCTGTAGGATTCTGGTACTCATGATTAAAAAACATTGCGTTATCAACCTTTTTTCATATTTCAAGTCTGTCAGGATGTCTGGTCACAGAAGAAGGCTGTGCTTCTCTGGTCTCAGCTCTGAGCTCCAACCCCTCCCATCTGAGAGAGCTTGATTTGAGCTACAATCATCTGGGAGCCTCAGGAGAGAAACTGCTGTCTGCTGGACTGGAGGATCCACACTGGAGACTGGACACTCTGAGGTATGGACAGACAGGTGGACACTCTCAGGTATGGAGGGATAGTTGGACACTCTCAGGTAAACAACTTTGATGCTGAACATAATAGTTCATTCTCCATCATGAATGCAATAGTTTGAAGATCATGTGATGTGAGTGAAACCTCTGGAAAAAGGCTAGTAAGTCGACCTAAAGTTATTCTTTTGTTAAACTTTCATGTTCTCCTTGTGTCCCTGAGCTCATCAGAGAAGAGTCCATCTATTATATTATTATACATGTAATTGCTGTTTATTATATAGAAATTCACTTGTATCATGAACTTTATTCAGAACTTTCTAACTTGTTGTTGTTGCTTCTTAGTGTCTTTCAACTATTATTATTATTATAATTATTATATATTCAAACCAAATAAATGAACAGCCTTAAAGGTTCATTTATTCTCTAACTCTGAAATTACTCCTTAATCTTCACCTTGAAATCTTCTTTTGATATTGAATTATTGTATTGAAGTCAAGTCAATTTTATTTATGCAGCACCAAATCACACATTTCCTGTATGAGAGCCTCAAGATGGAGTTTGTAAATGACACATTACAAATTGAATTTTGTAGTTTGACTGATATGTTAAGAGGTTACTGTAGTTATGCAGTGATGTTTAAAAGAACTTTATTACTTGTCATTGATTTAGATATTATTGTTATCATTAGGGATGCACAATATTATCGGCACATCATCGGTATCGGCTGATAAAAGCTTTAAAGTGAAATATCGGCATCGACCATTTCGGCCCATAATGAGAGGCCAATTTGTTGCCTTCTTCGTCCCCTGACTGTGCTTCCCTCCAAGGACTGTTTCACACTGACGGTCCCGGTGTTTCCTCTGCAGGCTCCACTTCACTCAGCCGCCCGTCAGACCCGCTGCTTCTTCCCACTTTAACCTGAATAACAAACCGGGGCTCGGTTAGCCTCCCAGCTAATGTTAGCCCCGGCTCTCTGTGTGGATCCAACCGGAGCACTGAGCCCCGGTTTGTTATTCAGGTTAAAGTGGAGGAGGCACCAGGACTGTCAGACAGAAACAGTCTGTCGGGGAGCTGCTATGTTCGGCTGGTTTAACGGCAGTTTGCAACCAGCGTATTAGGTGCATTACCGCCACCTTCTGCTCCGGAGTGTGGACCAGAGATTAAATCCTACACATTTATCCTGTCTGTCTAATAAACTCAAAGAAAACTCTACTGCTCCTCCCACTTGGCAGGTTCATTAAAGTTTTAAAGCTGAGCTACTGAATACAGTCTTCCTAAGTTATTCCTTCATATATTGTCTTTCTTGATCATACTTAGTACAATCTATGATTGCATAATAGTCTCCTCAACAAGCTGGAAAAAAATATGTGCATATATCGGCATCGGCAATCAGCCACAATGAGTTGGAAATATCGGCATATCGGATATTGGCAAAAAATCCAATATCGTGCATCCCTAGTTATTATTATTATTATTATTATTATTATTATTATTATTATTATTATTATTATCATATTCAAAGCTAACAAATGAGCAGATGCATATAATTGCATTAAGATGTTTTGCTGTCTTATAGCTGCATTTATTCTCTCATAACTTCAAAATCGCTCCTTAATTTTCACCTTGAAGTAAAGTTTCCTTTAATATTGAAGTCATGACAGGCTCTATCCTCAGCACAACATGCAGAGGTCAATATTTAATATTCTGATTCATCATGTCTGAGGACATATTTGTACATCACATCTTCTTCTTCACGTCTTTTCCTCTCAGACTTCAGTGAAAGAATCCAGCAGACAGTTGAGACAGATGAGTTGCAGCCTGTTTCTGTGTCACTCTGACAAACTGAGGAACACTGCTTCACATTGAACAGCAGTTAGGACTCATGTTGGATAGAAAATCATTCTGACTGTGTTTCTTCCTCCAGGTTGGACCATGGTGGAGAGCAGTGGTTAAAACCTGGTCTGAAGAAGTGTAAGTGTGGATTTAATTTGATTCATGACAACTAAACAGCACACAGTCAGTTTCTCTTTAAATACAAAGTTGGTCTTTGTGGTATTTATTCATTAAAACATTACTGACAAAATGTGTCATTAAACTTTATAGAAATGAACAACAGATCAGAACTTAAACAGAGAATAAATCCATCAGGTGTGTCAGATGATAAACTGCTGCTGTGTTGTTTCTTCTTCTCTTCATCAGATTTCTGTGAACTCACACTGGACACAAACACAGTACACAGATACCTCAAACTGTCTGACAACAACAGGAAGGTGACACGTGTGGGAGAGAATCAGTCATATCCTGATCATCCAGACAGATTTGACTACTGGGAACAGCTGCTTTGTAGAAATGGTCTGACTGGTCGCTGTTACTGGGAGGTCGAGTGGAGAGGAAGAGTTGATATATCAGTGACTTACAGAGAAATCAGAAGGAAAGGAAACAATGATGACCGTTTGTTTGGATATAATGATCACTCCTGGAATCTGAACTGCTCTGATGGTGGTTACTTTGTCTGTCACAATACGATAAGAACATCCACCCCCTCCTCCTCCTCCTCCTTCTCGTCCACCTCCTCTTCTGTCTCTAACAGAGTAGCAGTGTATGTGGACTGTCCTGCTGGCACTCTGTCCTTCTACAGAGTCTCCTCTGACTCACTGATCCACCTCCACACCTTCAACACCACATTCACTCAGCCTCTGTATGCTGGGTTTGGGTTTGGGTCTGATTCCTCAGTGTCTCTGTGTCGTCTGTCTGAGGAAGAGTCTCCTCCTGTGTAGACAAACAGTCACACTGCTGACTGAAGACAGCTGCTGAAATCACTGTTCACTCTGTTCACCAGTGAACAACAGAAACTGGAAGTGACAGCAGCTTCCTGTGTTTAAATGTTGATGGTGGACGAGGTTTCACTCTGGTTTCATTTGGATCACTGACTGTGCTTTAATGTCAGAATATTGTTTCTATTAGAAGTAGTGAAATGATCTCCTCTGGGCTGAATTTATGTGTAAAAACTGTGTTGACTCTGATTGACTTCAGTAAAGTTTTCTTGGAGCAGCATCTAGTAGCTGTTAGTGGCTGTTAGTTATTCCATTTTATCAGGATCTTAAAGTGAAGTTTTTCCTGAAAATGTCCAGCAGACATCCCAGTCTGTTTGACATCAGCTCAGTTTGTGTTAAATCATGAACATCAACGTATGTTTCTATCTGATGTAATGTGTCTGACATGTATGTATATAATAACATGTATGGGTTGCTTTCCTTTAGTTTTTCTTGCCTCTGCAGCTGATGTAAATATTGTAAGCTCATGTTTGCTGGGCAGCTTTGGCTGTTTTACACTTGAATAAAAATATTACTTCACTATTCAGAGAACATCACTTGTTTTTCATGGTCATTGCTTTTTCAACTTTGCTGTAATCGATGTGTTAAACTACTTCTACTACACAACTTGTGTATTTCTAATTAGGACATTTATGACAGAATGAATTCTGGGAATTCCAGGCGGGAATTCACAATCTCACAGAGAAACAGCAACATTCCTCTTCCTTTCTCCTCCACCTTCTCCTCCTCTCGTCATCCTCTCTCCTGCCTCCCCCTTCTCCTTCTCCTCCTCTTCCTCCTCAGCTTCTTACTCATCTCTTACTCTCTCCTACTCTTCCTCCAACTCCTCCTCCTTTTCTTTGTCCTCCTCTTATCTCCCCCTCCTCTCAGCAGCTGGTGGTCACAGAGTGTAAATAGTAAACACACCTCTGCTCTCTGTAATGCAGATAAACAGTGTTTGTTTGGTTCTGAGCTGCAGCTGATGATGAAAACTCCGACGCTCCCTGAAGAGACCTGCAGGTCGAGCGGCTGTCAGTCAGTCACAGCTGGACAGATGTTGCTTTGTTCCCGACATCTGAAACCTTATTCATCTGAAATTATTTCTCAATGAAAACATAAAACTAACTTCCTTGTTAGTGCCACAGAAACAGGAACAAACAGTTTCCCTCTGAGCAGTAAACAGCTGTTGAAGCAGTTTTCCTCTCAGTTCTGGATTATGGAGATGTTATATATCAACATGCTGCTGCCTCCAACACACATCACAATCATAACTGGTGACAAATATGCAAAAATATAATAAATTCTCAGTGTCACTTAACACCCAAACCCAGTTAATACAGTACAAAGTCCTGCACATCACCACAGAAAAACTTAATTTAGAGTTCTCTTAACTTTTTATACATTTCCTGGAACTTTCCTGAGTAATTTGCAGGTATGTAACTGTACATTTTAGGACATTTTACAGAAGGTGGTGAAATTTTAGTACAAATTATAAGAAAAAGTATTAAGTTGGTAAGTAGCCACTCATTATATTTGGGCAGTGATGGAAGAATTATTAAGATAATTTACTTAATTCACATTTAAGAAGCTGGAATCAGAGAATTTGGACATTTTGTTCTTAAAAAATGACTAAAAATCATGAACCAATTATCAAAATAGATTAATTTTATCCTTGGCAACTAATCAATTAATCGACTAATCATTGCAGCTCTGCTATACGGTATACTCTAAACATAAATAGTAACTAGAAAGTCTTTTGAGACACAAATTATCACAAACAGAATGAGGAGATAAAGTTGGAATAATTAATTAAACATTAAAAGTGTATCTGAGGGAACAGAACTTATGTACTTTTACTTCAGAGAGGATGATGGGAGATTGAGTCAGTCCTGGTATTATCAGGACATCTGGTGGCTGAAACAGTTTCTCACATCATGTGATCAAACAGACTGTAATGTGGAAAAGTCTCCACCAGGTAGAGTCACAGACCAGCTGACATCCAGGTGTGTGTGTGTGTGTGTGTTCTGGTATTACTCATGTTGTGAGGACTCGCCTCCCTTTTGAGCACAAAACCATAATTTAAATTATTAAATTTTAGGGTGAAAACAGGTTAAAGTATTTAAGAGCTTTTTTTTGGGATTTTTAAAACTTTTTTGTGAATTATTATATATTTTACAGTTTCCTGTATTTTGTTTGGTATTTGTCTGTTGTTGTTTTTTTTTTACTTTGATGCCTTGTGTCATTTGTCTTTTCAGCCTCAGCTGAAAAAATGATCACATTGCCAGGTGCATGGTTCAAAAGGGTTGTACTTAGTCTCTTAATTAATCCTGGGTATGTTTTGGGCATAACATGCAATAAACCAATCAGAGTGTCATCTCCCATTCCCTATAAAAACCAGGTGCACTTGCACCTTGGTGGACTGCTATTATAATGGTGGATTTGTCAAGTAGAAACAAGGAATGCTTCTCTGCAGAGGAACTGGATCTGCTCATGAACAAAGTGAAAGCACAGGATCCATAACGAGCACACTGGCCCCTGCTGCTCCTGGACCCTCCTGTTACCAGCCTCCACGGTAGTGTGGAAGACCACCAGTTTAAGATCCTGTTTTGTTCCTTTTGTTTTTTAAAAAGATTTATTTCTTTTAAATTACAGCTTTGGTTCTCTTTAAAATTATTTTGTTCAGTCATTGAGTAACAGGTAAAATCAGCAGGGTTTTAATTGCTGAAAGTATGGAAACCTGATCACTGTACTCTCAAAAATGTTGTAGCGTCATTGTTAAACAACCAGCTTCACCAGGTTAGGATTACTCCAGTGTTCATTGTTCAGGATGTGTTTACCAGGAGCCAAATTATCTGCAGGTCTCCTCCTCTCCAAAACAAACAGACCCGGTGATTAAAACAGGTGAAAACCCTGAATAAAACAGTTTCACGTAAAAAATCAGTGTTTCTCTGACGCTGTTTGGCAGGCACCAGATGTCTGGTAGGGGCTGCTAGCCGAGCTGCTGCTAACGTTTGCTCAGCTTGTTTCTCTGATAACTTAAAGTCCGATGACTAAAATCCTTCATCTAGTTAAAAGTAAAGTTAAAAACTACCAAGGTCTAAAAGTTGATCATAAAATGTGGCTTAAAACAGAATAAAAGTCAATTTATAACAGTTTTTGTCGAACAACCACAACGCTGATGTATTATCTTGTAGGTATATGATCTTTGGTAGACGCCACTGTAGCTGACAAACACAATGCCGACACATGCATCTTGTGCACGTATACTCTTTGGGTATGATGCAATTGACGGGCAACCAAATGAAATGGACCTTTACCTTGATTAAAATGACAGATTTCTCTGGGTTTGAAAATTGTTGTAAACAACTCAACAAAATATATAACATAGGTCTAGTTCTTTTTAGACATTTTAATGTGGAATAGTTACATATTATAGCTTTAACATTCTGCATATTTTTCATCAGTATTTTATCCTGGATTATTTTTACTGAACATTTGATTTTATCAGTGTTGTGTTTCCATCAGGATCCATCAGCAGAGACCAGATTCTCCTGAACCCTGCTGTGTGTCCATGAAGAGTGACCGGTCTATGGATCAACCTGTTAACATCAGACATGGACATCAGTCTGCTGATCAGAGGTCAGACTGTAAAATGTTTGTGTCTGTTATTATCCAGCTCTCCTAAGAAGACATATGATTGATGTAGAGATTAATTCTTGACCGTGGTGACATACAGTATATCTGTGGTAAATATTCTTAACACAAGGACCACTCATTTAGCTAATCCTGGAACTTTCTATTGTATCCCATGGCCTTCATCAGTGAATTGAACCTGCTCCGGTGTCATCATGTGAATAAAGTACAAGACTTCAACCCAACCAGTCAAAGCAGATGGCGTCCACCTTAAGGTTTCTTCCCTTTTAAAGGGAAGTTTTTGCTTACTGCTGTCACCAAGTGCTACTCATGTTGGGTCTCTGTAAATTAAAGAGTTCGTTCTAAACCTGCTCTATGTGAAAAGTGCCCTGAGATAACTTCTGTTATGATTTTGTGCTTTATAAATAAAATTGAATTGAATTGAAATTGAATTGAGTTCTAATCCAAGAATATAAACTCTCTTGGTCAATATTTTTATGCAGATACACTTTTATTTACTACACTGCACCAAACTTAATTCACTTTAAACGTTGTCCAAAAATCTCTGCATGACATAAAACTTTTAAAAGTTTTATGGTATTAACAAATTCTAAGAAGAAACTAGTGGATCCCTACTGTTGTATTTATTGTCTTATGAACACTTATCCTTGATGACTCATGACATGACTGGATGTTTTCTTTTCCAAAACAATACTTTCCTTCCTTTGTTTGTCTGTGGGAGTGAACTGTACATACATGCAACTTCTCAGTATACATTCCTTGGATACTGTATATCATGGAGCTCTATACCCGGGTTAGCTGCTACTCTTTAATCTCTATAAAGCCATTCTTGTTTTACAGCCACCTTATGTATGTAAGTTCAAACAGAAGTGTGTAAACAGCTGCTCTTTGTTCCCAGGACTCATATTTATTAACGGTTCCCAAAGTCGGCACTGAATTAGGTAAAAGAGCTTTTATGTGTGTCTGAACCTTAAAATCACAGAACTTCATATCTGTCTGTTGTTGTTTTAGAACAGAATGTGTCTCATTGAGTCGTTGTTTTATTCATGTTTTATTCAGTTCATTTCACTTATCGTCACCTTCCTAAAATAATGGCTTAAGTCATTTTTTGACAAAAATGATTTTTTTGCCTAAATCATCTCCTCATGATGCCAGCCACCTCTGATAAAATCGCCCACATCCTCAGTTGAACAGATCATGCGATTCTACCCCTGTAGTAAAATGGCCTATGTCAAGAGTGTGACTAAATCATCATATTGAGTAGTTATTTAGTCTTTTTATTTAGTCTTTTAGTCAGCATTTTAGTCAGCAAAATAGCTAAGTCCATGAAGCTAGCATTTAGCAAAGAGTGTAAAGGCTCCAGAATCTGTGGCTGTTACAAGTGATTACAAGGCTTTCTGTTAACTCTTTTCTGCCTTTTAAACAATATTTCATCTACAGTTTTTGTCTCATTACATGATCTAATTAAGAAAGATTTGAATACCGTATTATAATCTAACAGCTAGAAATTATGTGTATTATTAAAAAAATACCAGGGATCCTCTTTACTTTTGTGTTTTTATTCAATGAAAATCTCACTTGAGCATAATTTTAGTAATCATAACGTCATTTGACCGATATTATAGTACTAGGCAGCTTGTGCATCCCAAGGGGTGCATGCACAACATGATGATTATTTTGTGTTTTCTGAGAAACCTGAAAAAATGACTCAGGACATTATTTAAGGAAGGTGACGTTATGTTTATCTTGACAGTTGCTGGGTTGTTTTCTTCAGGATTTACTGTAGTGTTTTCACTCTATTATTGCTGCCACTCTCAGCTAGGACACTCTTGAAAAAGAGATGTTTAATTTCAATCAGAGCCCAAGCCTTTATGGGGCCCTACATAGAATTTGTCTCTGCACCCCCAACGCTATATACACACACTATATAGTAATTTTATTAGTTGTAGCTGTGTTGCTTACATCATACCAGTGTCAGCCTGGCATGTTTGTACCCTTCTACGGTTTCTTAAATTTTAAGATTTAAAACCATTGAGGTGGTCTTCTTCTTTGGATTTCTTGGGTTATCTGAGATTTTGACACATTATAGTCCAGGTAGCCTGCAAGACAAGAGAAAATGAATATTAGCTTTGAGTTGGATCTTATTTTTGTACACTTACACAAGTACTGTACTGAGATACAATTTAGAGGTACTTGTACTTTACTTGAGTATTTTAATTTTCTGCTGCTTTATATCTGTGCCACGTTTTAGAGGGAATTATTGAACCTTTTACTTCACTAAATTTATTTCCCAGTTTAAATAACTAAGGATTTTACAGATCAATATTTTACATCTAAAACATAGGATCAATTTATTAAATATTATCACAGATGAAGTTACCCAACAGTACATAATGTAGTTAAAATCAGCTCACTTTGTAATAGAATGCTTCTTACATGTTCATGCAACAGTAATGATAACATTAAGAGCAAACATTCAACTATATTTCAGAGTATTTTTACTTTTAATACTTGATTTTGCTGACAATACTTCTGTACTTGAGTGAGATTTTAAAAGCATGACTTTTACATGTACTGGAGTGTTTTTACATTGTTGTATTGTTTGTTCTACCTGAGAAAAGGATCTGAATACTTCTTCCAACACTGCTTGTAACTAACTTAGCAAGCTAATAACAGCGAGCTGCTGTATCTTCCTCAGGTTACCTTGGGTGCTGCCCGGATTTGACAATTTGCTTCCCTGACTCGTTCATTTTGTTCTTATTCTTCTCCGTGTTACTGCAGCTTATTTCACTGCTTTATGTGTTATATTAACAAAACAATAACACATGTGGAGCAGCATGTATAGGCTTTAACCTATGACCCTCAAACTCAGAAGAGAGGATGTTTCACTTGTAAATGCCTCTGGTTGGGGACATCAAGCTCACAGAGGTATTTTCATAAGTCTTTCAAGCTGCCATTTTAATGTCCATCACCCAGTGATGCTTAAATCTGTCTCACCCTCTTGTGGGACATTTCAAGCGCTCTTGGAGTCCCTCTGGTGGCCATGGGCGACCCAAACAGGCTTTGTTCGCCTACTTTGCTTATGCATTGTGCTGGCCCTGATTTCAATGAGGTTTTCCTGGTTAAACAGAGTTTAATGTTTGTCTCCAGTGTGTCTGAGGACACAGATGTTATAATAATGAATCATAATAATGAAGAACAGAAAGAACAATTTATTTGTCTGTTTTGCACATATCACAGAGATACAACAGACTGCATTAATGCATCTCAACACTTTTTATTTCCTTGTTGGAATAAAAGACAAACATCAGACTTTATGATCCAACTGATAAAGATTTATACTGTCTGTTAATATTCAACTTTTGTTCCAGACTCTTTGTTCCAAAGTTCAGAGCTGCTGTTCTGTGATCAGATTTCCTTAAAGACACTTCAGGTTAAAGATTAATACAGAGAGTTGAGACTGTTTGAGAATCAACAGACCTTAAAATCTTCCTGCTGTCAGTTACATGTTTGTTCTTCTTCTGGTTGGTTTCCTGTTGAAGCTGCTGATTAATTTCATCTTCACTCATCAGCTTCATTCAGATGATTTTCAGCATCTAAAGGTAACGTAACCAACAGTTTTCATCATGTTTGTGTTAAAATGATCTGATAACAGTAGAGTTATAGTAGAATGTTATAGTGATGAGTTATGTTGATTTGTTGGCTGCATTGGTGGAATGAACAAAACTCCAGAAGAAATAAGAAAAGCTTCGTTTTGTTGAAGCTGAAATTCAATTTCTTCAGATGTTTGTTTGTTAAATGCTGTGGTTCATGTTGAGGCTCAACTGTGGCGGTCTGTTATTTATCTAACTAGATTATTTTCTCTGCATATTTTACATAAGAATATGGAGGAGCATCATATTAATAATAATATCCAGCTCAGACCTCTAGTTTTACGTGAATAAGAACATGTAATATGTGCATCAGTAGATCATCTGTTTGGTCATTACTGTCGTGAATTTACAGTCATTTTGAAATAGAACACCTTCCCCAAATATATAGTACAGAACACAACTGTCACAGGCTGTTAAAGGGTTAAAGGTACAATAACATTGATTTTTACATACATAAACTAAATAAAATGATAGAAACATGCGAGTTAGAGCTTAGTTTTGGTCATTAAAAGTAATAAATGCTTTGCTGTTAATTAATTTATTGATCTTAAAACAGTAAAAATCTGCTATAATTACATTAGCAACAGTATTGCTAGCTAGCAAAGCTTTGATAGCAAACCAATCTGATCAATAAACAGTTTTATCAGCTTTCAACACAACACTGACTGACTGTACAAAGTGATGTGATTATTTACTGACAGATTTTACATAAAATGAACTCAAACTGTTTCAAACTGTTTTAAGTTTGTTTTTGTAAAACCTTTTCTTGAAGTCAGGAGTTACATGTTCCTTTAATTTCATCGTTAGAGAAGTTTCAGATGATGATGATGATGATGATGATGACAATGCAACATCAAGGTTCAAGGTTCTGTTAATTCAACAATATAATCCTCTGAACTAACTTCCTTATTATCCAACACTGGATAAAAGACAAAACATGAAAGATAAGATTAAGAAGAAATCATAAATATAACGGACAACTATTGTCTGCAGTGATATTTATCTTTATTCAGTAAATGATTGTTGGAAACCTGTCATGACCCTGAGTGTGACACGTACAGTCACGGCTGTTTTTAGGTACAGACAAGCTAGGTGGCTACCAGCTGGAAGGGCACCAAATACGAAGAAAAGGAGGAAATATTTTAGAATTTTTTAATTAATTTTATAATTTTATAATTAATGCCAGACGCTCAGTCTACTTTTAAAGTCAGTCATTGATGCTCACTGCAGTAAACAGCTGATATACTGAGAGGAGACTAAAGGCAGAAACTTCTGGCTGATACTTAATAAACAACCTCATTATGTCAGAATCATGAATGAGAACCAGGTTATTGTTCTAAGCAAACATCATAATATTGGTTGGTGGAAAACTTCAGTACTTCATGAATGCTGAGATTAACGAGTATCTGTCTAAATCCTGTGTAAACAGATTAACACTGACATCCTGTGGAGATTATAGAAAATACTACAGGACACTGTACACAATATACAATTATAGTTATATATTCTTTTAATGCTCAAGCACTCAGCTGTAAAACATCTATACTGTTTTAATGATTGTGCACAGTAAGTTGTATAATGAAGGAAAAATAAGATAAATATTGGATCGTAAAACAAGGTCAGACAGGTGTGGTCAGATACCTGCGACTGTAGAGAAAAAACAGAGACTGTCTCCGATGTGGAGGAATCAGTTAATCAATAACCTGGATAATGTTAGAATCATACAGAGATCAATAACCTGGTTATGACACACATCATATCCTGGACATGATTAAAATCAGACACAACAGGCAGTAGTGTGCATGTAAAGGTAAAAATATACAGATGATGTTGATCACACAGAACACAAGTTGAACAGATTTAGATTTAAATTAATAAAGAATAATAAAATCATTATAAAATCAATTAACAAACTGATCAATCCCTTCGGGGGCAGCAGGGGACGTCTCTCCCTGGTTACCAAAATGTCCAGAAACAGTTTTATACACTTTATATTTAACAATCAATAAAACAGAATCTAATCTGATCTGTGATTGAAAGTGATAACTATCAGGTGCATTTAAACATAAAGACAGTACGAGATATTTCTATGATGAAGAGAAAACAACCAACATTTTCTTCATCCTGATAACAAGTCGTGTTTGTGTAACAGCCTGATGTGTAAAATACCAAACAACATCCAAATTATATTCATTCAAATGAACAAAGGTAATAAACCTGTGACTTTATATCTCTGCAGACGTCACTGAGCATGCTCAGTTTCTAGGTTCAGTGTTTATGGTTTAGTTTAGTTGTGACAGTAGTTTTAGTTTAATAGTTCTGAACAGCAGTGAAGCAGAAAGACATCAGTTCCATCAGACTGTGAGAACACAGATAATAACACTGATTCATTGTTGGATTTAGTCTCTTAAAACATTAAGACACATTAATGATAATCATAAAGAGATAAAATAATGATGTTATCAAACAGTCCCCGACTCCTCCACATATAACAAATGTTACATATCCTACAATCCATATCCTATCCTCCTTTAGGGTTCTCTTTACATCAGACAGACAACAATGACATTAGTTTGTGGACAGATGAACATCAGTTTCCAGGTAAATCAGAATACTGCGGCACTGTGAGATTGTTTAATGTCCTCACAGAGAGTCTTGGCAGGTTCCTCCTGTGTGTTTGGAGCTGAACTCTGCTGCAAGGTTCACTGGTTTAATATCATCTTTATGGTTTTGGACTTTGACTGTGAAGTTATGAGAGAGTGACAGCGTCCTCAGATTGATGATGAAGGATTGATGAAGGAGAATCAGCTGCAGCTTCTCTCTGTGTTTCCTCTACAGGTGAAGGTAGAACGACTCTGTGACCAGATGTGGATCTGAATTCACCTGGTGAGTATTTTCTTCTTTCTGCCACACAGCTGAATAAAAATATATCATGTCATCAGTTTTTAAACAGAAGTGAACTATAACTTGCTGCATATGAGTCTCTAGTGGACAAAAATACAACTGTATAAAAAGGAATATAGTTAATGCAGTTTCTTAAGCACATGGTATGAACTGATAAAATATGATGCAACATTATAGATTAAACTACCCAGCAGTATATAAGGAAGCAATAGTAATACATGTAACATAATATAACACAAGCAAAACTATTTCTATACTGCAGCATTGTTACTTTAAGGATCTGAATACTGAGACGAGCAGATTGCTGCACATTGTCTTCCTCTCTCCCTCTGTCCTGAGAGCAGTTTTCTTTTCTGATAGGCTGCTAGTAGAGTCTCCCTCTTTCTTAAAGGCAGTTTTTTCCTATATTATATTATCATCATCCTCTCTGTCTGTTTTCATGAGGGTTTGGTGGGGAAGAGGGTCGGTGCTCCCATCATCTAACAAGTGAATCAAAACGACAGGAAAACGTTAGTAACTGTGGTCCTGCTAGTTGTTTCAGGGGGAGCAACAGAAAAGCAGATCACCTTCAGCAGTTTTACAATGATTGTTTTACTTTTCCTCTTAATTTTTCCTTTGAAATGCACACTAAGAAAGGCCTCCACAAGTTTATGAACTCCTGAACATTTCCTTTCACTACAGAATTAGTTTTTTCCTGCAGAAACACATTAAAACTTCTCCATACCACATCATGGCAGCAGGAGGAATGTCCTTAATCCATTTCAACATTTCTTTTGCCAAAAGTTGCAGTTTATCAAGTAGTTTATGTTTCAAAAAAAAAGGAAGTGACACACTTTTAGGAGGTAGACTCCACAAAAAGCAGCCTGGTTCTTTCTGACATTTAACACATAGAGGTGATAGATTACAATCCATTTTATTTTGGATAACTGGGGTTATTTATAACCTGTATTTTCTATTGAATTGCAATATTCAATCTATTGCAAGTGAAATTGTTCCACAGCTTCTTTCCAGTCATCCTCTATGTATACATGGTCCAATTCCTTCTCCCATTTGGACTGAATATTGTCCATACAGAGTGAGTTCACAGAGTACAACAATGTTTAAAAAACAGAAATAAAATGATTAGGGCTAATTTGATCCAATAAAAATGATGCTATAGCACTGAATTTCAGTGTATCAGATAATGGTTTTTGTATTGATAAAATGATGAATTTGCAAATATCCAAAGAAATGCTCCTTTAGGTCAATTAAACCTTTGCTGTAATTCAGAGAATATCATGAGATTGGAGACCTAAACCCTGGATTAAAGTCCAGATTATCACAAATAGAAGATAACATAGATGTAAATTATTTTAATATCTTGACAACTTTTACAAGAATTATAAATGATTGAATAAGCCTTAATTTCTTCTTTCTGCGTAATTTAACATGTTTGAGAGCTGACAAATGAGTCTCTTACAGGAATACTATTTGGCATCTCTCTTTCATTTCATAATTTTAACGTTTGATTATGTGATTTAAACATTTGATGTTACTGCTGACAATTACTCATTTCAGTCAAAAGGAAGCCGAATGAGCCAGTGAAAAAACAATTTCATAATCTAACTAATAATACAAACCAATGCAGACAATATGTGGGAACATGACAACAGTAATATAGAAGATTGAAGCTGGACAATTCTGGACACTCAACAGCCACATAAACAAAAAACACAAATACCCCAAAAATGTACCCTTGAATGATGGAAACCCTCTTCTCCCTCCCTCCCCCTGTTACCCCCTAGAAGTCCTATTAGGTCCATGAAACTGAGGGGAGACACTTTGCCAGAGAAAGGAATTAAACCTGAATTCCCAGAATATATATCTTACAATTTATTAACAGCTCTCACTGCTCCTGTCTCATGAGGCTGGAGAAATGGAGAAAAACAAGAACTAACTAATGTGGCTACAACATTTAAGTTTTGCCTTTATTATTCCAGTCTGTTAATCTACCTAAACTAAATGGACAAAGGCAAAAGAGAAGAAGCTATCTATTACAATAACTTGGATTCTTTCATATCCATGGAAACAAAAAGAAAAGGTCTCAGTCATAGATAAAGTAGTATTGAGCCCCCTATTCAGCAATATTATAAAGTCACAGATAAACAAAAAGAGGGGAAAATCCATAAGAAGTCATCTGCTCACACTTGGATACTGTATATCATGGAGCTCCATGTCACTGGGTTGGCTGCTCCTCTTTAACCTCTATAAAGTCATTCTTGGGTTACAGCCACATTATTTATTTAAGTTCATACAACAAAAGTGTGTAAACAGCTGCTCTTTGTTCCCAGGACTCATATTTATTAATGGTTCCCAAAGTTGGCACTGAATTATGTAAAAGAGCTTTTATGTGTATGAATCTTCTGTAACTTGATTTAAAAATCACAAAACTTGACATCTGTTGATGTTTCAGATGTGTGTCCAAATGTGTCTCATTGAGTCGCTGTTTCTGATTGATTTTTTTCATTTTATTTCAGTTAGTTTTATCCAGACAGCTGCTGGGTTGTTTTCTTCAGGATGTAATATTTTATATGACTGTACTGCAGTGTTTTCACTCTATTATTGTGATGTATTTATGAGACATGATATATTTATGTGTTATGTGTTTTATGTTGTTTGTCTGTAATCATCGTTGTTGCTGCCGCTCTCAGCCAGGACTCTTAAAAAGAGGTTTTTCATTTCAATGGTTTTACTGGTTAAACAGAGTTTAATGTTTGTCTCCAGTGTGTCTGAGGACACAGATGTTATAATAATGAATCATAATAATGAAGAACAGAAGAACAGCTTTTTTTGTCTGTTTTGCACATATCACAGAGATACAACAGACTGCATTAATGCATCTCAACACTTTTTATTTCCTTGTTGGAGTAAAAGTCAAACATCAGACTTCATGATCCAACTGATAAAGATTCAAACTGTCTGTTAATATTTGACTTTTGTTCCAGATTCTTCGTTCCAAAGTTCAGAGCTGCTGTTCTGTTATCAGATTTCCTTAAAGAACACTTCAGGTTAAAGATTAATAAAGAGAGTTGAGACTGTTTGTGAATCAACAGACCTTAAAAACTTCCTGCTGTCAGTTACATGTTACTTCTTCTCTGCCTATTTTATGTAAGAATATAGAGGAAAATAATATTAGAAACACCTGCACAATAAAATACAGTCCAGTACATCAACACTATGAACCTAAAAAATGTCAACATTGTCAACAAATTCACATTCACAAAGGTTGGATTAATTAGAGGACTGTTGTATTTTTGGGTCGCTATTTTTTTTGGTCAGTTACAACATAAGAGATAATAATGTACATCAATGTGAATATTATCTCTTTACCTCCCGCTGTTCCACTCTTCACCACTCCAGCTCAGACTACTAGTTTGATGAAGAGTTACATGAATATGAACATGTACTATGTGTAGTAATAGATATATATTATTTTTATTAGCTTTCAACTGAACACTGAATGTACTGTACAAAGTAATTTAACAACATATTTCAGATAAAATAAACTCAAACTGTTTCAAACTGTTTTAAGTTTGTTTTTTTAAAAACCTTTTCTTGAAGCCAGGAATTGTGTGTTCCATTAATTTCATTATCAGAGTTTTATGGCTGTATGAAGGGTCACCATCAACGTTATTACAGTTATTATAACTTTATAACAGTTTCATTCAGTTAGTGAAGGACAGTCGCTGGTCACCACCCAGCAGAAGCAGTTTGAATGTTTTATCGGTAACCTGGTTAGTGATTAACTGCAATAAAAAGCCATAAAATATGTTACGGTGAGAGACCTCTGACAATGTTTTTTAGTCACAATATTGTTTAAATCATCTTTTCATTCATGATATTTAGTCATTTAACCAGGCTGAGAGCTGCAGCAGCAAATAAAACTTTTTAGTTTGACAGATTTTACATGTTCAATCTCGTTATCTCAATGGTTCATTTTTTTTTACTGTAGATGATGTGCAACATCAAGGTTCAAAGTTCTGATAATTCAACCATATAATCTTCTGAGCTAACTTCCTTATTATCCAACACTAGCTAAAGGGCAAAATATGACGTGACTATAACAAATAAAAGAACAAAGAATACATACATGTTCATGCTCTTGCAATACAACATCCTCTCTTATCTCTAAGTCATGGAACAAAGGTAGTCTGACAGTAATTTTAGTTTAATAGTTCTGAACACCAGTGAAGCAGAAAGACATCAGTTCCATCAGACTGTGAGAACACAGATAATAACACTGATTCATTGTTGGATTTAGTCTCTTAAAACATTAAGACACATTAATGATAATCATAAAGAGATAAAATAATGATGTTATCAAACAGTCCCCGACTCCTCCACATACAACATATGTTACATATCCTACAATCCATATCCTATCCTCCTTTAGGGTTCTGTTTACATTAGACAGACAACAATGACATTAGTTTGTGGACAGATGAACATCAGTTTCCAGGTAAATCAGAATACTGCGGCACTGTGAGATTGTTTAATGTCCTCACAGAGAGTCTTGGCAGGTTCCTCCTGTGTGTTTGGAGCTGAACTCTGCTGCAAGGTTCACTGGTTTAATATCATCTTTATGGTTTTGGACTTTGACTGTGAAGTTATGAGAGAGTGACAGCATCCTCAGATTGATGATGAAGGACTGATGAAGGTGAATCAGCTGCAGCTTCTCTCTGTGTTTCCTCTACAGGTGAAGGTAGAACGACTCTGTGACCAGATGTGGATCTGAATTCACCTGGTGAGTATTTTCTTCTTTCTGCCACACAGCTGAATAAAAATATATCATGTCATCAGTTTTTAAACAGAAGTGAACTATAACTTGCTGCATATGAGTCTTGAGTGGACAAAAATACAACTGTATAAAAAGGAATATAGTTAATGCAGTTTCTTCAACATGTATCCACAGTGGAAATCTTGAAGTAATTACTGACTTTGGCTCCATCTAGTGGTAGAATAAAGAATGACAGTGTGATAGACAGCAGTGTGGCTCTGTGATGTGCAGCTTGTTGTTGTGTTTGTGTGAAGGTGTTTCTCTGCTATGGATCAGTGTGAGGACAGAGAGGAGGGAGTCCCTCCCTCTAAAAGCTCTCTGTGTGGGGAACATGACAGCCAGACCAAAGCTCAGAGGTGAGATGAGGATCTCTAACTGTCCATCACTGTTCTCCACTCACATCACTGCACCATCATTATTCACACTCAAAGCTCTGTGTGTGTTGTGTTGAAGAACAGAACAGTGTTGTGGTGGCATTTTGCGTTCCCACTCTTCATTATGGTCACTGTTTGATTGCAATTCAAGCACAATGGTCTCATATTTCCCTCAGGCAAAATGAACTCGTGTTTTTCAGTCCAGTCATCCTTAAATGCATGTTTTTCACTGTCAACATCTTTTTTTCTTTTTAGTATCAGCTAGTTTTGAACAAGACATTTTATTTTATCAACTGCAGCTGCTACAGACATTGCATTTAGAATATTTACCACAGAAGAAGTATGAAGTCTTTGTTATTAACATGTTGACAATAACACATTGTTTGTCTGAGAAGAATTATATTGAACATGTACATTTATCAGTGTTTTGTTTCCATCAGGATCCATCAGAGGAGACAAAGCTACACTGAACCCAGCTGTGTGTCCATGAAGAGTGACTGGTCTGTGGATCGACCTATTGACTTCAGACATGGACATCAGTCTGCTGATCAGAGGTCAGACTGTAAAATGTTTTCTGTTATTATCCAGCTGTCCTAAGACGACATATCATCGATGTAGAGATTAATTATATATATATATATATATATATACACATACACACACACACACATATATATATATATATATTTATAGATAGAGAGAGATAGATGGATGGATGGATAGATAGATAGAAAGATAGATAGATAGATAGATAGATAGATAGATAGATAGATAGATAGATAGATAGATAGATAGATAGATAGATAGATAGATATACTAACCGGCTACTTCATTAATCCAATACAACAGCTCTGCCATAAATTCTACTTTATGTTTATTATTGATGTCATGGTGGTTGATGGTGCACTGGAGAGCATTTTATTGAAAAGTGTTCCTAATATTTTTCCCCCCTCATGTATGATAATGAAGTAGACAAAATATTAGGAACACCATTCAATGTAATGCACTCCAGTACATCAACACCCACTACAACCTCAATAATAAACATAAAGTAGAATTTATGGCAGAGCTGTTGTATTGGATTACATCAGATTGCACAGATGTTCCTAATGAAGTAGCCGGTTACTATATATATATATATATATATATATATATATATATATATATATATGTATATATATATATATATATATATATATAGATATATATATATATATACATATACACACATATTCTTTCTTAATTTTTGTGATAGATATGTTCAAAACAGGCATGTTTGGTGTCATGGTGGCATTTTGCATTCCCACTCTTCAATATGGACACTGTTTGATTGCAATTCAAGCACAATGGTCTCATATTTCCCTCAGGCAAAATGAACTTGTGTTTTTCAGTCCAGTCATCCTTAAATGCATGTTTCTCACTGTCAACATCTTTTTTTCTTTTTAGTATTGCCTAGTTTTGAACAAGACATTTTATTTTATCAACTGCAGAAGACATATCATTGATGTAAAGATTAATTCTTGACCGTGGTGACATACAGTATATCTGTGGTAAATATTCTTAACACAAGGACTACCAATTTAGTTAATCCCAGAACTTTCTATTGTATCCCATGTCCTTCATCAGTGAAAAATAGCTGCTCAGGTGTCATCATGTGAATAAAGTACAAAACTTCAATCACATGATATCAGATGGTTGTACTGGAAAACACAAAGAATATATATATATATATATATGTATACACACACACACACACACACACACACACACACATATATATATATATATACATTTTATTTTATCAGCTGAAGCTCCTATAAACATTGCATTTAGAATATTTACCACAGAAGAAGTATGAAGTCTTTGTTATTAACATGTTGACAGTAACACATTCTTTGTCTGAGAAGAATTATATTGAACATGTGCATTTATCAGTGTTTTGTTTCCATCAGGATCCATCAGAAAAGACAAAGCTACACTGAACCCAGCTGTGTGTCCATGAAGAGCGACTGGTCTGTGGATCGACCTATTGACTTCAGACATGGACATCAGTCTACTGATCAGAGGTCAGACTGTAAAATGTTTGTGTCTGTTAATATCTTGCTCTCCTAATAAGTTTGATTGATTGTGGAGATTTATTCTTGACCTTAGTGACTAATACTGTTTTTACACAGTGTCCTCATAAATACAAACACAAAAATTCCTCCTACATACATTTTCAAAAACCACAAACTTTATCTGTATAACAGTTTTTAAAACAGGGGTGCAAAGTCTTTATAGAGACAAATGATCAGAGGTAAGACAGAACAGCCGAGTGTTTTATGTGGATTCACTGTGATAGAACACAACACCTTTAACACTGATGTCATTATTTATTCCAAGACTTCATCTTTTCTTCACAGAGTTCATCAGCAGAGCTCAGAGGTTCTCAGTGGTCAGTCTGTCCAGCAGCATCAAACACACCTGGACTCCATATTTATGGTGTGTAAATGTAAAACACAGCTACTACTGCTAACTACAACAGCCACAGACTAAATACTAAACTACCATTCTGGTCCTAACAGTCTCCATGCTGCATTCTGTAGACCAGCAGGTTTTCAGTCTGTCACAGATGATCTGATGTTGACTTCTACCAGTTAAATTTACATTTTATTCTGTTCAAGCTGCTGGAGGAGAACATTGTCAGTTTTGTGAAGAACGAGATGAAGAAGATGCAGAAGGTTTTGAGTCCAGATTACCCAGAATGCTTAGAGAGTCAGAGTGAGGATGAGGAGGCGTTGGACGGTGAGGAGGAAGAGCAGAGGAGGAGCAGTAGAGAGGCATTTCTGAAGATCACACTGCACTTCCTGAGGAGAATGAAGCAGGAGGAGCTGGCTGACTGTCTGCAGAGCAGTAAGAGGATTTTAACAGATTTAACATGATGGAGAGGAAATGGAGGCAACATGGGAGAGGTTTATATTTCAAACTCTGAAAAAAAAGAAACTGTTTGTCCTCAACTGATGAGCTGAATAGATTTCATAATGGAGGAAAATATAAACATCTGCAGTTTAATGTTTACATTCTACCAATTTACTGTAGAATCATCTGATCGATTTCATTTGTTTGTTCATTCAGGAACTCGTGCTCCAGAGTGTCGATATAAACTCAAGTCTAACCTGAAGGAGAAGTTCCAGTGTCTGTTTGAGGGGATTGCTAAAGCTGGAAACCCAACCCTTCTGAATCAGATCTACACAGAGCTCTACATCACAGAGGGAGGGACTGCAGAGGTCAATCAGGAACACGAGGTCAGACAGATTGAAACAGCATCCAGAAAACCAGACAGACCAGAAACAACAATCAGACAAGAAGACATCTTTAAAGCCTCACCTGGACGAGATGAACCAATCAGAACAGTGATGACAAAGGGAGTGGCTGGCATTGGGAAAACAGTCTTAACACAGAAGTTCACTCTGGACTGGGCTGAAGACAAAGCCAACCAGAACATACAGTTCACATTTCCATTCACTTTCAGAGAGCTGAATGTGCTGAGAGAGAAAAAGTACAGCTTGGTGGAACTTGTTCATCACTTCTTTACTGAAACCAAAGAAGCAGGAATCTGCAGGTTTGAAGACTTCCAGGTTGTGTTCATCTTTGACGGTCTGGATGAGTGTCGACTTCCTCTGGACTTCCACAACAATGAGATCCTGACTGATGTTACAGAGTCCACCTCAGTGGATGTGCTGCTGACAAACCTCATCAGGGGGAAACTGCTTCCCTCTGCTCGCCTCTGGATAACCACACGACCTGCAGCAGCCAATCAGATCCCTCCTGAGTGTGTCGGCATGGTGACAGAGGTCAGAGGGTTCACTGACCCACAGAAGGGGGAGTACTTCAGGAAGAGATTCAGAGATGAGAAGCAGGCCAGCACAATCATCTCCCACATCAAGGCATCACAAAGCCTCCATATCATGTGTCACATCCCAGTCGTCTGCTGGATCACTGCTACAGTTCTGGAGGATGTGTTGAAAAGCAGAGAGGGAGGGAAGCTACCCATAACCCTGACTGACATGTACATCCACTTCCTGGTGGTTCAGTTGAAACTGAAGAACGTCAAGTATGATGGAGGAGCTGAGACAGATCCACACTGGAATCCAGAGAGCAGGAAGATGATTGAGTCTCTAGGAAAACTGGCTTTTGAGCAGCTGCAGAAAGGCAACCTGATCTTCTATGAATCAGACCTGACAGCATGTGGCATCGATATCAGAGCAGCCTCAGTGTACTCAGGAGTGTTCACACAGGTCTTTAAAGAGGAGAGAGGGCTGTACCAGGACAAGGTGTTCTGCTTCATCCATCTGAGTGTTCAGGAGTTTCTGGCTGCTCTTCACGTCCATCTGACATTCATCAACTCTGGAGTCAATCTGCTGGCAGAAGAACAAACAACATCCCAGAAGTCTGAAACTAAACAAGAATCTGTGGATACACCTTTCTACCAGAAAGCTGTGGATGAGGCCTTACAGAGTCCAAACGGACACTTGGACTTGTTCCTCCGCTTCCTCCTGGGTCTTTCACTGCAGACCAATCAGACTCTCCTACGAGGTCTGCTGACACAGACAGGAAGTAGCTCACAGACCAGTCAGAAAACAGTCGAGTACATCAAGAAGAAGATCAGTGAGAATCTGTCTGCAGAGAGAAGCATCAATCTGTTCCACTGTCTGAATGAGCTGAATGATTGTTCTCTAGTGGAGGAGATCCAACAGTACCTGACATCAGGAAGTCTCTCCACAGATAAACTGTCTCCTGCTCAGTGGTCAGCTCTGGTCTTCATCTTACTGTCATCAGAGAAAGATCTGGACGTGTTTGACCTGAAGAAATACTCTGCTTCAGAGGAGGCTCTTCTGAGGCTGCTGCCAGTGGTCAAAGCTTCAAATAAAGCTCTGTAAGTGGATGGATGACTAGAAAAGTAGTTATACACTATTTGATTATAAACAAGACTAGTCCTAGTATATGGATGGACTGTGTATGGTCAATGTGTGAAACTGTGGCCAATGTTTTTACAGTCATAGTCAGTGGTAGTGTCTATAATGTGAATTCCTGGATATTAAATGTCCACCTGCAATTTTCTGTGGTGGTCCCAGTAATATTTGTTGTTAAAGTGTACTGAAGTAGCATCACATGACATGGTTAAGCTACATTTGAGTAAAAAAAAAGGTATAAATGCAGTTGTAAGAACATTACTTTCCACTCATATCTTGGGATGTTTCATTTGAAAGATAACTTATTTTAACATCAGTTGTAACTATTCTAATTATTTTTATTTCACTTTCATCTGTTTCAATCTTCGGATGTCTGTAAACATATGGTCTTATTCATATGTTAATGTAAGATTAGCATGCTAAGCTAACAGTCTATCATCTTGTGACTTCCACTGTGACGTCTTTCAGAGCACAAAAACATTGTAAACACACCTGTCACCTACCCAGCACAGTGCTGTCAAACTATAAACATCACTGCAACAACTTATTTTTATACAGTCTATAGGCTACACACACACACAGCACAACACAGCTATGCTAACAATGCTAGGCATGCTAATTAGCTGCTAGCTGCAGTGCAGGCTGGTAAAATGGATTTACTGCATTTGTTTGTATCCACGGGTTTGTGCTCCTGTCAGTGTCAGAGCCTCCATGTGAGGTGCTTGGTAAATGTGTGTTTTAAAAACTTATTTTGGGGCTGCGCTGAGAGTGACATGTGACTGCTACTTCATCACTCAGTCAGTGAGTCAGTGATGGACATTCTGGGTTATAGGGCTGGTCCATGGCAGGTCCAGCCAAAAATATCAACAAACTTTTAATATTTTATGGAAGTAACATTTCTTTTTTATGTTAATCACTAATTCTTCTTCAGGCTGAGTGGCTGTAACCTCTCAGAGAGAAGCTGTGCAGCTCTGTCCTCAGTTCTCAGCTCCCAGTTCTCTAGTCTGAGAGAGCTTGACCTGAGTAACAACAACTTGCAAAATTCAGGAGTCAAGCTGTTGTCTGCTGGACTGGAGAGTCCACACTGTACACTGGAAACTCTCAGGTCAGGATACAGCATCTATAATTTTGTTATCTTGAACAATGAGAATAAAGCTGACTCGGAGAGAGATTTTAACAGTTGATTATTTACATGCTGCTTTATATTCAGATCAATGTCAATTATTCTGCACAACATCTGTAGGACTCTGGTACTTATGATTAAAAAACATTGTGTTATCAATCTTTTTATATTTCAAGTCTGTCAGGATGTCTGGTCACAGAGGAAGGCTGTGCTTCTCTGGCCTCAGCTCTGAACTCTAACCCCTCCCATCTGAGAGAGCTGGATGTGAGCTACAATCATCCAGGAAAGTCAGGAGAGAAACTTCTGTCTGCTGGACTGAAGGATCCACACTGGAGACTGGACACTCTCAGGTATGGACAGACAGGTGGACACTCTCAGGTAAAGAACTTTTATGCTGAACATAAAAGTTCATTCTTGATCATGGATGTAATAGTTTGAAGGTCATGTAATGTGAGTGAAACCTCTGGAAAAAGCTAGTAAGTCGACATAAAGTTATTCTTTTGTTAAACTGTCATGTTCTCATGGTGTTGTAGGAGCGTTAATACTTTATTAATGAATTACCTCGTCATTAGGGCACCACCTCCTTTTTGGTTAGGATTTATTAGTGCCAGGAGGAAGCACTAACTCTTGTTCAGTTTAATCAGTGAATCAGTCTTACAGTCGTAAGTTCTTGTCCCAAACAGTGACCTCTGTTTACTGCAGCTCAAAGAAACAACCAAACACTTTTAGGATAAGTGAAGACATTTATTAATAGCTAAACGTCTTGAGGATACATGATAAAGCATAGATAATATAATATATACAGATAATATACAGAACATAATAAATAAAAAGAAAGTAAAATAAATAAGCCTGAGAATGATAAAAATTAATAAAGAAAATTATTTAGCAAGAGTGGCTCGAAGTGTGTGACTCGAGGCTTAACGTGTTGTACCGGGGAATGCTGAGGGGAAAAGCTAATTCAACTTCTCTAAATAAATTCCTTCATTTTAACGTTATTCGACATCAACCCTTGATCACAAAGCCATGTTATGCCTTACTGTTGAGGTGTGTCGTCGTGGTAGAGGCGTCATCTTGGCAGGTCCTGAGTTGTTGGTGCAGCATCACCAGCGGTGTTGCAGTGGAAGAGCCCGGATCAGCTGTGGGCTGTGGCGCATCTCAGTGGATGCAGAGGCGTTGAATGCCGGTAAAGAATCGAGCTGTTTCAGGCTGCTCTGAAAGAGTCTTTAGGCCGGCTTCACTTCTGGTTTTCAATATTGCTCTCAGAGAGCAGGTTCAGTTTCAAGCGTTCTTCTTCTTTTTCTTCTTTTTCTTTTTCTTCTTCTTCTTCTTCGTTGGGAGCTTACATTCAGGCTCTATTTGGCTTGTAGTAACTTGAGTTAAGTGTCAAATAATGTTTAGTCTGACTACGCTCAAGTCTTCAGCGGCCTCTACTTCAAAATAAAATACTGTTATTTTAACTTCAAATTAAATTACTATACATGGAAATACGAGACTTAATTTTACTAATAAAACAAATTAACTTGTTGCGATAAAAGATTAAATTCGGAAACATTTGATTGAAAAACAAATAAAAGAGATGTCTTAAGAATTTTCTTGAGTTCTTGGAGGCCAGCTCAAAGAGGAATCTCTTTGAGGCTGTTTTTATAAGTTAGAATAAGATGGGAGGAGTTTTAGGGATGTTCTAAAGGGGTTCGCGCCGAACTATTGATGAATATTCAATTTCTTTGTACTAGGGGCTTTAGGTGTGGCTGGTGGTCTGCAGCCTGCGTCTCCTGAAGTAAAGGAATTTGGGAAAATCTAATTCTGAGTTTTTACACGCAAAAACTCACACTTCAAGTCACTGTTGCCTATTATTTCACATTAAGCTGTAAACACATTCCTGTCATAATGTCCAAGCATTCATGATATTTCTGATTAATAATGGTCCTGTCAGCTTGTATCATATTTGTAAAACCATTAAAGAAACAGCTGAGTAGTTTATGCAATTCATGATAAGTCAGTTCTTTTAATAACAAACATTAACCTTCATATTAACACTTCATGATGTCTAAGCATACAACCTTCATTAGTTCAACTTTCTCAAACTATCTACACATCTTAAACCATCTACAGAAATAAAGTTTAATACTAAAGTGAAAGGAAATAAAGTTCTGCAACACTTATGTGATTAGATTACTTTCAGAAACATATTTAAATATAAGTTGACACAACTCTTACTTCATAATATAAAAACATTCAATGTGACTATTGTTTAACAATAAAAGAAAACTTTAAACTCAAATCCTTCAAATATTATCTTTACATTCCTATTATTTTAGAAACTTCAATCTTTGAGCCAAACTACTCGTCTAATTTAACTATTAAAATATGATTGTCTATGAGGTTAATAGATCACAAGTTAAACACTTAAAGTACAAATACATGGTTATTAAACATTCATTAACTCTTCACATAAGGAAATTTAACTCTTGTCAATAGAGGGCAGTATTGTTACCTGTAGTCTTACCTGAAGTCTTATATCTCTTTAGTAGATAGTCATACATATATGAACGTTATACCATTCTTCTTGTATTTATACAACAAATAACATGATATAAGTTGCATAATGATTAGACATTTAATTTACATGAATTTCAGGTTTGCCTCAGATTTGCAAAGGGGGCTTCACGAAGTCCTCAGGAATGTGGATCAGTTTATGGCTTTGTTGATAAGAGCCTGTCTTCCATCTATAAGGTGGGAGTTGTTTTCCTCTGGTCCAAGTGGCCTTTAGGGTCATTTCATGCTTTTAGTTTGTGTCGTAATTCAATTTATCGAAATGGTTTCTTGGAGGTCTTCCTGAGTCTGTTGAGCATCACTGATCGAACCCCCACTTGGAGGGTTACAAAGGTCAGTTCTGCAGGCCGAGGGTCCGCTCTTACAAACTTAGGAATCCAGAGAGTCTGTCTCTTATCAGTGGGGTTTTCTCCCAGAAGCCAAAGGAAGTCAGGCTTCCCCTGCTTTTTTAGACTGCAGTTGTCATTTCAATAAAAACACTTTGTTTAACAGTTTTGGTTATTCTGTGCTGTTGTTGTCATCTCTTCCCCATTTCTCATTGAGTATTTTACAATGAGTGAAACAGCGCCCCTCTAAATGTTATGTGGTGAATGTGTGGTGAAACACTATATTGCACTTCTACTGTAGACTAATGTCATGTCCGTGGAGAGGCCAGACTGAAATTGGCATCCCTTGGTGAAAAAAAATTGAAGGATTAACCAATCAAATGAGGCTACCGTCATGCCACTGCCAATCTGTGATTAGTCAGGACTATACCAAGGGAAGCCAGCCAACCTTTGGCCTCTCACCAATCAAATCATAGCATGTTATCAACGTCATTGATTACTGTTAGCCATTTGATATCACCGTTAGCAACATTAGCAAGTGTAGTTATGGAGGGTGGAGATTTGGAGTTTTTAGTAAAAAACAATTTTACTAAACTACCACTACAGCAGCAACTCAAAATTATATCTGACGGCAGGCCAACACCCAAACTAGAGCTGCGTATGGAGAGGAAAAAAGGAGGGATTCAGACATTCAATGAGGAAAATTATGTTCGCAAGGAGTGGCTAGCTGGTAGCGCTAAACTTCAGCGGTTATTTTGCTGGCCGTGTCTTTTCGACAAGGATTCGTGCTCACTGAATAATCCATGGGCCACTGCAGGATTCATGGACCTTGCCAACCTGTCACGGGCAATTGAGAGGCACGGTAAATCAAAGAGTCACATAGATTGTGCTGTGAAATTGAAGCTTTTTGGGCGTCAGGATTGATGAGGCTCTGGACTCGGTGAGAACCATCAGCACAAAGAAGCACAATGAACAGGTGAAGAAGAACCGGGATATTCTGATGAGACTCATTGTTGCAGCCTTGTACCTTGCGCGCCAAGAACAAGCATTCAGGACAATGAGGCCGCTGGCAGCTCAAACGGGGGCAATTTTGTGGAGCTGGTACATACATTTGCAGAGTTTGACACTACACTTTCAGAGCACTTGGGATCGCCTTCCTCTTCAAATAGGGTGAGTGAAATGCACACCCCCTTCTCCCTCTATGGCTTTACTGTTGGCTGAACTGCCCATGTAGCTATGTGTGCAGTTTTTGATGTGGTCATATTGCTTAATGTGCCATGCTTGCCTGGGTTTAGCTGAATGTGTTAGTCAGTCCGTGGAAATAGACTGAAGTTTTATTGTGGTTGTTTACGCATATAAAATCAGCACCACGGACAGCACTCATAGGGCCAGGTTACCTGAATAGATGCTATTTGTTTTGATTGTTTATGGCCTCTGCTGGTCTGTTACTGGGTTGTTATGTGTTTTAGGTCATGTTGTATAATGAACATTTGGTCTAGTTTTAAAGGATAAGGAAGTATGGAGAGTATTTGTGTATTTCAAGCACATACAACGGGGCTTATAAGTCATGTGTTTGATACATGTAGACTACTGATACTTAATGATGTAGCCTAAAAATAAAACTTTAAACGTCTCCTGATTTAATTTGTGAATGAATGCTTCTTTTATCCATTATCGGATCTGTACTGTGCATTAAGCGGCCGGTTGTGCATTTGGGTGGGGGGGGGGGGGGGGGGGGGGGGGGGGCATAAATTAATAAGAACATGCATAAATTGACAAGATGTTTAGGACTGTGTGTTTGACAGAGAGAGAGAGAGAGAGAGAGAGAGAGAGAGAGAGAGAGAGCATGTCAGTAAACGCAAGTGTCGGCTGTTGCTGTGTGTGTGTGAGAGAGAGAGAGTGTGAGTGTGTGTGTGCGCGGGCGCGTGTCGGTGATACAATTTGGTACAGTTTTGTGTAAAATGACAGCGGCGTGCTAATAGCTCATCTGGTTACATTACACTGGCTGTTAAAGCAGCAACGTAGTCTTTCCTGTCTCTCTTGTCTCACTTGGCTTCCTCAAAAGTTTTCCCCGCGCCACTGTCTCTTATTTTCCTTAAGAATCAAAGATTGGTTACCAGAATTAAAGAACAAGCGGTTGTCCTCCTACAGTGTCCCTGAACTCATCAGTGGAGAGTCCATCTATTATTTTATTAAACATGTATTTGTTGTTCATTCTAAAGAAGTTCACTTGTATCATTTAGAACTTTCTAACTTGTTGTTGTTACTTCTTATTGTGTCTTTCAACTATTATTTTTATTATAATTATTATATATTCAAATCAAATAAATGAACAGCCTTAAAGGTTCTTTTATTCTCTAACTCCGACATTACGCCTTAGTCTTCATCTTGATATTGAATTATTGAAGTCAAGTCAGTTTTATTTATTCAGCCCCAAATCACAGATTTCCTGTTTGACTCCCTCAGAGCCTCAAGTTGGATTAAATGACACATTACAAGTTGAATTTTGTAGTTTGACTGATCTGTTAAGAGGTTACTGTAGTTATGCAGTGATGTTTAAAAGAACTTTATTACTTGTCATTGATGTTTTATTTAGATATTATTATTATTATTATTATTATTATTATTATTATTATTATTATTATTATTATCTTTATAATATTTAAAGCTAACAAATGAGCAGATTTATATACTTGCTTTAAAATGTTTTGCTGTCTTATAGCTGCATTTATTCTCTGATAACTTAATTTTCACCTTGAAGTAAAGTCTCCTTTAATATTGAAGTCATGACAGGCTCTATCCTCAGCACAACATGCAGAGGTCAATATTTAATATTCTGATTCATCATGTCTGAGGACATATTTGTACATCACATCTTCTTCTTCACGTCTTTTCCTCTCAGACTTCAGTGAAAGAATCCAGCAGACAGTTGAGACAGATGAGTTGCAGCCTGTTTCTGTGTCACTCTGACAAACTGAGGAACACTGCTTCATGTTGAACAGCAGTTAGGACTCATGTTGGATAGAAAATCATTCTGACTGTGTTTCTTCCTCCAGGTTGGACCATGGTGGAGAGCAGTGGTTAAAACCTGGTCTGAAGAAGTGTAAGTGTGGATTTAATTTGATTCATGACAACTAAACAGCACACAGTCAGTTTCTCTTTAAATACAAAGTTGGTCTTTGTGGTTTTTATTCATTAAAACATTACTGACAAAATGTGTCATTAAACTTTATAGAAATGAACAACAGATCAGAACTTAAACAGAGAATAAATCCATCAGGTGTGTCAGATGATAAACTGCTGCTGTGTTGTTTCTTCTTCTCTTCATCAGATTTCTGTGAACTCACACTGGACACAAACACAGTAAACAGAAAACTCAAACTGTCTGACAACAACAGGAAGGTGACACATGTGAGAGAGTATCAGTCATATCCTGCTCATCCAGACAGATTTGAATGGTGGCCTCAGCTGCTGTGTAGAAATGATCTGACTGGTCGCTGTTACTGGGAGGTCGAGTGGAGAGGAAGAGTTGATATATCAGTGATTTACAGAAGAATCAGCAGGAAAGGAGGCAGTGTTGACTGTTTGTTTGGACATAATGATCAGTCCTGGAGTCTGATCTGCTCTGATGATGATGGTTACTCTGTCATTCACAATAAGACAGAAACATCCATCCCCTCCTCCTCCTCCTCCTCCTCCTCCTCCTCCTCCTCCTCCTCCTCCTCCTCTGTC
The DNA here is from genome assembly GCF_914725855.1 of Thunnus albacares. NCBI lineage: Eukaryota > Metazoa > Chordata > Actinopteri > Scombriformes > Scombridae > Thunnus > Thunnus albacares. The sequence continues at coordinate 29,192,309 of NC_058121.1, read as the reverse complement.
TCTAACAGAGTAGCAGTGTATGTGGACTGTCCTGCTGGCACTCTGTCCTTCTACAGAGTCTCCTCTGACACACTGATCCACCTCCACACCTTCAACACCACATTCACTCAGCCTCTGTGTGCTGGGTTCTGGTTGTGGTCTGGTTCCTCAGTGTCTCTGTGTCGTCTGTCTGAGGAAGAGTCTCCTCCTGTGTAGACAAACAGTCACACTGCTGACTGAAGACAGCTGCTGAAATCACTGTTCACTCTGTTCACCAGTGAACAACAGAAACTGGAAGTGACAGCAGCTTCCTGTGTTTAAATGTTGATGGTGGACGAGGTTTCACTCTGGTTTCATTTGGATCACTGACTGTGCTTTAATGTCAGAATATTGTTTCTATTAGAAGTAGTGAAATGATCTCCTCTGGGCTGAATTGATGTGTAAAAACTGTGTTGACTCTGATTGACTTCAGTAAAGTTTTCTTGGAGCAGCATCTAGTAGCTGTTAGTGGCTGTTAGTTATTCCATTTTATCAGGATCTTAAAGTGAAGTTTTTCCTGAAAATGTCCAGCAGACATCCCAGTCTGTTTGACATCAGCTCAGTTTGTGTTAAATCATGAACATCAACGTATGTTTCTATCTGATGTAATGTGTCTGACATGTATGTATATAATAACATGTATGGGTTGCTTTCCTTTAGTTTTTCTTGCCTCTGCAGGTGATGTAAATATTGTCTTGTAAGCTCATGTTTGCTGGGCAGCTTTGGCTGTTTTACACTTGAATAAAAATATTCATTCACTACTTATTCAGAGAACATCACTTGTTTTTTACATGGATGTGTAATGTTATACTACTTCTACTTCTACTACACTACTTGTGTTTTTCTCTCATTAGAACATTTATGACAGAATGAATTCTGGGAATTCACGATCTCACAACAAAACAGCAACACTCCTCTTCCTCCTCCTTCACCTTCTCCTCTTCTTCCACCTCCTCCTCCTCTCTCCTGTGTCCCCCTTCTCTTTCTCCTCCTCTTCCTCCCCCTGCTCCTCGTCCTCTACCCCCCCTCCTACTTAACCTCTTCCTCCTCTTCCTCCTCCTCTATCCTCCTCCTCCTACTTCACCTCTTCCTCATCCTTCTCCTCCTCCTTCTCCTCCTCCTCCTTTTCTTCCTCCTCCTCCTTTTCTTCCTCCTCCTCCTCCTCCTACTTCACCTCTTCCTCTTCCTCCTCCTCCTCCTCTCAGCAGCTGGTGGTCACAGAGTGTAAATAGTAAACACTCCTCTGCTCTCTGTAATGCAGATAAACAGTGTTTGTTTGGTTCTGAGCTGCAGCTGATGATGAAAACTCCGACGCTCCCTGAAGAGACCTGCAGGCCGAGCGGCTGTCAGTCAGTCACAGCTGGACAGATGTTGCTTTGTTCCCGACATCTGAAACCTTATTCATCTGAAATTATTTCTCAATGAAAACATAAAACTAACTTCCTTGTTAGTGCCACAGAAACAGGAACAAACAGTTTCCCTCTGAGCAGTAAACAGCTGTTGAAGCAGTTTTCCTCTCAGTTCTGGATTATGGAGATGTTATATATAAACATGCTGCTGCCTCCAACACACATCACAATCATAACTGGTGACGAATCTGCAAAAATATCTTCTAAATGTCACATATCATCCAAACCCAGTTAATACAGTACAAAGTCCTGCACATCACAACAGAAAAACTTTATTTAGAGTTCTCTTAACTTTTTATACATTTCCTGGAACTTTCCTGAGTAATTTGCAGGTATGTAACTGTACATTTTAGGACATTTTACAGAAGGTGGTGAAATTTTAGTACAAAGTATAAGAAAAAGTATTAAGTTGGTAAGTAGCCACTCATTATATTTGGGCAGTGATGGAAGAATTATTAAGATAATTTACTTAATTCACATTTAAGAAGCTGGAATCAGAGAATTTGGACATTTTCTTCTTAAAAAATGACTAAAAATTATGAATCGTTTATCAAAATAGATTAATTTTATCCTTGGCAACTAATCAATTAATCAACTAGTCATTGCAGCTCTGCTATACGGTATACTCTAAACATAAATAGCAACTAGAAAGTCTTTTGAGACACAAATAATCACAAACAAAACGAGGAGATAAAGTTGGAATAATTAATTAAACATTAAAAGTGTATCTGAGGGAACAGAACTTATGTACTTTTACTTCAGAGAGGATGATGGGAGATTGAGTCAGTCCTGGTGTTATCAGGACATCTGGTGGCTGAAACAGTTTCTCACATCATGTGATCAAACAGACTGTAATGTGGAAAAGTCTCCACCAGGTAGAGTCACAGACCAGCTGACATCCAGGTATGTGTATGTGTGTGTGTGTGTGTGTGTGTGTGTGTGTGTGTGTGTGTGTGTGTGTGTGTGTGTGTGTGTGTGTGTGTGTGTTTTCTGGTTTTACTCATGTTGTGAGGACTCGCCTCCCTTTTGAGCACAAAACCATAAAAAATGATTAAATTTCAGGGTGAAAACAGGTATTTGAGAGCTTTTTGGGGGGATTTTTAAAACTTTTTTGTGAATTATTATATATTTTACAGTTTCCTGTATTTTTGTTTGTTTTTTGTCTGTTTGTTTGTTTGTTTGTTTTTTGATGTCTTATATCATTTATCTTGTGTCAACCTTGAATTGTCATATAGAAGAATATTAACTAACTAATATTCACTAAGGATTTGTACACTTTTCTAAACATGTGTGTCATTTTTCTTTCTTTCTGGGTTTTATACTTTGTTAAACTGACACAAAATGAGAAGAATTAGACGTATAGCTGAGTTTGTGTTGACACCATGTATGTGTAGAGAGGACAGTTCAAAATGTTCAAGTCGACTTTGGATGAATTCAGTCACCATGAGGAGCATGATGCAGTTTAAAACATTACCGCTCTGTCTGACTTCTTCTCTGTGGCAACAGCAGCTGAGGCTCATGGGAACTGTAGTATTTAGAGCCGTCCACCAAACTGACAGAAACAAACCAGATTTGTCAGAAGCAAAGTTGAAATGATAGAAATTGATGTTTATAACATAAACATAAGTCATCGTATCATCATCCAGTAGAGTCTTGAGTTCCTGTGCTGAGTCACATTGAGGAGATTGTTTAAAGAATGTGAATTTAGAGAAAGTTTTTAAAAAGTGACACCAATAAAGTTGAATTTGTCCTGAAGCTGCAGGTTTCTTTTGTCCTCTTTCTGCTGACTAACATATCCGACCTCAGTCTGTGGGTGATGGTGGTCTTTCCTGTTGAATTATTAAGGCGGCGCCCCCGCCTTCACCTCTGGCCAGCGGTGACATTTACACCCAGCGGTGTCACTTCAAAGCAGCGCTGAGGCCCGGCTCCTGGATCCGGTTTCACCCCGCGGTGCTGCGTTCAAAGTCAGCAGGGATATTTAAGTCACACAGAAACATGATCCTGCAGAGAGACAGGGAGGAAACAGAACATGCTCGAAAAAAACCCCATCCTTCTTTTCTTCTAAACACTGTATTTTATCATACGTTAGACCAATTTTGTCAAATTTGACCCATTTGTACATTCGAGAGCAGTAAAAACAACCTAAACAACTTTTCTTTCAGCCTGAAATTGTATGACTTTTCTGAAAGTGACCCAGAATATACAAACATGGAAAAAACTGTTTTCCTGGTTAACTTTGAATGTATTTATCCAAAGAATGTTGTTGCATTCTCCACATTCAGTAAAATTCCTTGAAACCATGATGTCTGTCATGTTTTAGGAAACATAAGATCAGTATATTGTGTGTTTGTGAAAATTTTTTCTCCATGAACAACTAAAGAATAAACTCTCTCTGCTCTCTGAAAGCTTCATTAGAGATTAATTATTAGTTTATTAATGACTGATGAGATGTTTATGAGTGAAAAATACATTTGTGGTTCAGATGTTTGGTACAGAGACTCATTATGAGAAACTGTGAAAGTTAGAATATGAACAGGATGTAAAGGGTTAAATCTGTTTAAACAAACACTGAAGGTGAAACAACAACATGCAAACGTTTCTCTGGATAAATCTAATATGTAAAGGTTTTATCTACAGAGGAGAGAGGGAAGTGAGGATTGTTATCTGGTGTTCCTGCAGTTCATCAGATCAGTCCTGTTCATTTCTTCCATAAACAAAGTCAGCTGACCGTCTGAAACTCTGCTGGTTGTTAAAGCCGACATGAGAAACATCAACAGTAAGCTGGGGCAGCGGTGGCCTAAAGGTTACAGAAGCCAGCTTGTGACCAGAAGGTTGATAGCAGGATAAATCTGTGCCCCCTCATCACCATCACTGAGGTGCCCTTGAGCAAGGCCTTCAACCCCAGCTGCTCCAGTGAAGCTGCTCAGTGGCAGCAGGTCAGACTGTGGTTGTACTGGGCAGCTTTCCGTGTGAATGTGTGTAACTGTGTGTGATCAGGGTGTTCCTGCAAAAGAGAGAATAAATAAAGGTTAAAAATAAAAGTGTTGGTTTCAGCGACACAGAGAGAGGAGAGTTTGTTTCTACACACAGTGAGAAATAAATCAGAGAAAACAGAGATGTATTTGTCCAGTCGGAGGAGCAGCAGATGCACAGTGACGATGTGGCTCTTCTTGCTATTTTCAAAAACTAAAGTTTGTAAGCAACAAGTTTGGATCCTTCCTCCGTAAAGTCCTGCTCACATCGGCATTTAAAATCGTCACATTTTGAGGTTCATTCATTCATCCCAATGGACTCTCAAAGAAAATCAGTGAAAACTTTTACCTGTGAATTCATGTTGTGTTGCTAACATCCAGTTTTATTGAACACCTCTGTCGGAGTAAAAACTGTTTTACACACAGTAATTGACAGGAGGCCATGATACTAATATGACTTCACAATAAACTGCGTGAACTTATTGTTCAGTTAGCAACCAAGCTAAGCTAACAAATTTAAACAGTGAAAGAAAGATGGAAATGAGTCGAGGACTTTATCTCGAACAGAGTCTGATATGTTGTAATTTAAGATCTGAGTGTTGTTAATAAACCTAAAGAAACAATGTGTTTACTAGTTGTTAGCTTTTACTGTATGAAATTTTGAAGAAAATGTCAAGAGGAAGTAAACAGAAGAGCAGAGAGAAAATAGAGAGAAACTAATGTGACTGACTAGCGCTAACGAGTTAGCTTGTCAGCTACAGCAGGTCATTAACAGCCCTGGGAATCAGTGCTAATGTTAGCAAGCTAGGCTAACTACAGTAGCTTCAACTTTCTAAGTGTAGCCCAACACAAACGTAAAAGCACAAGGATCCTCCCAGATGTTGAACTTTATAAAAGGAAAGACGACTTAAATCACTTCAGTTTTCCAAATGGGGGAAATTTTAACCAAATTTCCGGAAAATCTGCAAGAAAATGTTCTTAATTCTTATTTCCATCCACAAGGAGTCGGGCTAATCAAGAAAAATAGCTGGTGAATTTATTAACTGTATCACAGTAAGCTTATTAGCTTCATTTTAGATTCATTTTCCCCCTTTGGTAACTTTTTATTGATGAAATGGTGAACAAAAAGTCAGGAAGAGCTAAAATAGCAGGTTAGCAGTTAGCTCATCAGCTACCGCAGGTCACTAACGAGTCATGAAGACTCTTGACCCAAATATTTAGCAGATTCCTTTCGCTGCACCACTTTCTGGTGTGACCAGGCCTTGATGCCAAAAGGCATTATGGGGAATGTAGGAAAGCACGACCTGAAGGAGATAAAGTCTGAGCATCAGCAGAGGATAAAAGCTAAATATTCTGACCATGAGGACTTTCAGAGCTAAAAATAAAACTCCTGCTGTTTTGCTGAGATGCTTCAGATAAAACTGACCTCTGTTAAATTATCACGTTAACGTCTGTGAGCCGCTGACCTCGTCGTGTTTTACAGATAACAGAGTTGAAGGTTCGGTGAAAATATGCAAATCACTGAGAGAGGAAGCCGAGTCAGATGGAGGATAAGAGGCTGAAATGAGAGGGAGGATTAAAAAGCTGCACAGCTGCTCAGTCTGTCATTAGCTGCTGCTAAACACAACCAGGAGCTCAGAGCTGATGTTTGAGGTTCAACTCAGTCTGGACTCAAACTGAGGAGGATTTATTCCAACATTAGAGTCAGCCAGTGGTGGAGGAAGTATTCAGATCCTTTACTGCAGTTTATTCAAAGATATGAGCACCAGAATATAAATATAGACCTGGAAATGTGCAGAATATGTGTGAAAACCATGTGAGAGCTCTGTCAACAGGTAAACAAACTGTTAAATCTCTTCTTCGTCCTCTTTTCAGTCGGCAAACAACAAAACTGCATCACAGCATCACAAACATCCACTGAGGATCCAGGACAAACAGCTCAGTGACCAGAACAAAATGTTGGAATTGAATGTTTCTACAAACCACAGATACGCTGAATCTCTACGTTTCATATCAAGATTCCTACTATACGTATTATAGGGAAAGTGACATAGTTCAGATGACGTCTATATAGGCTCATTTTATTACGAGGGGGCAGGTTGGGTGGTTGGCTGGGGGGTTAGATGTCACTACCCAACTGACATAACCAGGTATTTTTAGTGAAACGTTGAGACATCTTTCCCTAAACTTAACCAGACCTTAACTACAGCGTTGTCACAACATAAAACTTAATTATTCAACTGATAATGACCATTTAATGCAGCATTAAATGAACGTTGAAACATAAAGATTCAACGTATCCGTGGTTTGCAGGGACGTACAATGCAAACATTTTACTCTGGCGACTGAGTTGTACAAACAGCATAATGTAAATACAGGTTAATGGCTGCAGCTCTGTATGTTGATCAGTCACTGAGAAAGTTAGACGCGACATTAAATCACTCAACCTTCACTGAGCAGCTTATTTAGTAAGATTCAAACACTCTGGATGAGTTTTTGTGGGAGAAAGTCACAGTTTTAGTCTGGACGGTTGAATCGGAGAGAAAAAAGCTGAGCTGAGAAACCCCAAAGATCTCAAACTGCTCCCACAATCCTCTCTGTTACCTGTCCCTGTATGACCCTCCTCTCCTCCGTCGGCTCCCTGCTGTCGAGCTTTGAGCTGATAATTTGTTCATTTCCATATTTTGAAAAGCAGCTTCCTGTTTTACAGCCGCAGCAGCAGAAACACCTGCAGAGAGGAGTTAAAGAGCGACAGGAGCTCTCACTCCTCTCTCTTCTTAATATCTGCTGCATGTTCTATATGTGTCCTGCGACCTTTGACCTCTGAGCCTCTGGTTTCTGGCTCTCTGCAGGTAAAACTTTTTTATATATTTTAGTGTTTTTACCTCTGTGACCTCTGTTCGACCTTGTGTTTTCATTACCCAGAATGCTCGAGTTCATCTCGCTGTAATATCTGTCTCAATTATCCCGAACAGAGTCCGCAGATTTATCAGCCTGGAGACGATCCAGCTGAGAGTGAACGCTGCCTCCTCTGATCTGCTGCCAAACATCTGATCAGTGTTTCCTCTGATATCTCTGATTACTGTGAGAGCAGCAGCCGCTCATTCCTCTCTGAAACTAGAAATACAGCGAACTGTGTCTGTTTGCCGTTTGGTGCTGAGCAGGTAGTGCACAGTGACGTTTTACAGCTTTTTCTCTGAAAACAGCTTCCTGCTGCAGCCCGAAACGACGCTATGAGACGCTGAGAGTGAACCAAAACAGTAAAGTTGCAGCCGGACAGATAAACAACGAGCTGAAACTCACTACACAGAGCCAAAGTCATGACATCACTTCCTGTCTAGCTTCTGTAACTCAACACAATCTCTCATTCAGCGTTTCTTTCATCGGTCTTTGTGAAAAAATGAAGCTGAAGTTTACTTCCCTGCTGCTCGGCTCCACTACAGCAACCAACTGTGGCCCAGATCAGGCTCACACCCGACACTTCATCCAGCCTGCATACCGTAGGAATGATGGTACTTGGGCGGTCCGTTCCTGTTTCCCAGATCTGGACCACAAGCAAACTGTTTGTCAACCAAGAACAAACCAGATAAACCAGAACTGGCCCACATCCAGGATGCACATACCTACACATACCTATTTGGGCCATATTTGCTATTTTACTTTACTGATCCAACTGTAGAATCTAATGGACTATTTTTTTAGCAAAAACAATAAAATCACATTTAAACTAATATTTTGCGTCAAATTATTGATTTCTTTAGTAAATAGACGTGTAATATGTAGGATAATGTACAGCGAGCGTCATTATTGCAAAATGAACCCCGACCCGTCCTGCATCACCCTGTCAGAGTTCATGTACATTATCCCTGATATCAAACTCCTGCCGTCACTGTTGCTGTTTGCAGCTGTAATCTGAGCGGTGGAACGACTTCTATCTGTCCTGCTGTTATTACAGACATGTCTGAACTCGTCGTCAGTCCTCCACTCGTCTCCTCTGTTGAACCGTGACGTTCAGCCTGCGAACCTCTAAGACTTCTGGGAAACGATGTTCATTTAAGGCCGCTTCCTCTAAGTGTTCACTACAGCTCCTCCTCACACACACAGACCTTCATCATCATCCATCGTCACTCATCTCTGCTTGGTGACGTCCCATCTGAAGGTGCTACCTACTGACACTTTGACCTCTGACCTCCGGTACACACTCTGACCTCAGCTGTGACTCTGAGCGTCGAGCAGCCAATCAAAGCCCTCCGTCAGAGGACTCCATGTTGAGGCGGGACCAGGACGTCCCAGACGGCGAGGAAACGGGGACGGACACCCCGTCCTCCCTCACGCTGCATTCACTGACTATTGGGAGAAAAAGGAAAACTGGGACTCGTTCTGTTCACGACTCAAATTCAGATTTTTTGTGCACAAATTAAAAATGTGCATAAATAACAAAACACGCAGCTTTTACTGCAAACATCTACAAAAGTCATTTAATTTTTTTATGTTTGTTGATTTATGTAAAACATAAAGCTTCTCAGTTTTCACACAGCTGCAGTGTGAGAATATTAATATCTGTTTTATGTAAATATAAGTTGTTTTATTGTTTAATATTGTCTGAAAACTCATGATCTTTTACTTCTTTAACCTTTAAAAAAATGTTTTCTGGCGCTCCCTCTGATGGGAGAATTAAACGCTGGAAAAATAATAATAATAAAATTATAAATCAATAAAATAATAAATAAATACAATATATTAATAACAATAACAATAATAATAGATCTAAATAGTAAATAGTTGAATAAATAGTCAAAAAGACGTAAACATGTATTGTGAGACGTGTTTATAAGATTCAGATTCACTGAGAAATTAAAAAGCAGAACTAGAACGAGCCAAACGGATGAAAAGAATAAATAAAATAAAAAGAAACAATAAAGCAGCAGGTCAATAATAACACACACACACACACACACACACACACGCACACACGCACACACACACACACACACACACACACACACACACACACACACAGCAGGAGTTCAGCTCTGCTCTCCATCTGCTGTCTGAGCGGCTCCACAAATAAACAACAAAAACCACAAAAAACTCCTCCATCATCCACCCATCAGTCCTCCTCTTCCTCCTCCTCTTCCTCCTCCTCCTCCTCTGTTTTCAGTCTCTAAATGTCAGCATGTAGATTCATTTTTTTTCATTTTAAACACATTTCTCTCAGCAGTGAACCAAACTGTGCAAAACCTTTTACTGATTTTACACAAAATATCTCCACTGACCAAAGTTTAATATAAAAAAAACCTCAAGCTATATGTAGTTTAATGGTTGATAGTGTATAAATGTGTATATTGTGTTTATATGTAGTTTAATGGTTGATAGTGTATAAATGTGTATATTGTGTTTATGTAGTTTAATAGTTGATAGTGTATAAATGTGTATATAGTGTTTATATGTAGTTTAATGGTTGATAGTGTATAAATGTGTATATTGTGTTTATATGTAGTTTAATGGTTGATAGTGTATAAATGTGTATATTGTGTTTATGTAGTTTAATGGTTGATAGTGTATAAATGTGTATATTGTGTTTATATGTAGTTTAATGGTTGATAGTGTATAAATGTGTATATTGTGTTTATGTAGTTTAATAGTTGATAGTGTATAAATGTGTATATAGTGTTTATATGTAGTTTAATGGTTGATAGTGTATAAATGTGTATATTGTGTTTATGTAGTTTAATAGTTGATAGTGTATAAATGTGTATATAGTGTTTATATGTAGTTTAATGGTTGATAGTGTATAAATGTGTATATTGTGTTTATATGTAGTTTAATGGTTGATAGTGTATAAATGTGTATATAGTGTTTATATGTAGTTTAATGGTTGATAGTGTATAAATGTGTATATAGTGTTTATATGTAGTTTAATGGTTGATAGTGTATAAATGTGTATATTGTGTTTATATGTAGTTTAATGGTTGATAGTGTATAAATGTGTATATAGTGTTTATATGTAGTTTAATGGTTGATAGTGTATAAATGTGTATATAGTGTTTATATGTAGTTTAATGGTTGATAGTGTATAAATGTGTATATTGTGTTTATGTAGTTTAATGGTTGATAGTGTATAAATGTGTATATTGTGTTTATATGTAGTTTAATGGTTGATAGTGTATAAATGTGTATATTGTGTTTATATGTAGTTTAATGGTTGATAGTGTATAAATGTGTATATTGTGTTTATGTAGTTTAATGGTTGATAGTGTATAAATGTGTATATTGTGTTTATATGTAGTTTAATGGTTGATAGTGTATAAATGTGTATATTGTGTTTATGTAGTTTAATGGTTGATAGTGTATAAATGTGTATATTGTGTTTATATGTAGTTTAATGGTTGATAGTGTATAAATGTGTATATTGTGTTTATATGTAGTTTAATGGTTGATAGTGTATAAATGTGTATATAGTGTTTATATGTAGTTTAATGGTTGATAGTGTATAAATGTGTATATTGTGTTTATGTAGTTTAATGGTTGATAGTGTATAAATGTGTATATTGTGTTTATATGTAGTTTAATGGTTGATAGTGTATAAATGTGTATATTGTGTTTATGTAGTTTAATGGTTGATAGTGTATAAATGTGTATATTGTGTTTATGTAGTTTAATGGTTGATAGTGTATAAATGTGTATATTGTGTTTATGTAGTTTAATAGTTGATAGTGTATAAATGTGTATATAGTGTTTATATGTAGTTTAATGGTTGATAGTGTATAAATGTGTATATAGTGTTTATATGTAGTTTAATGGTTGATAGTGTATAAATGTGTATATTGTGTTTATGTAGTTTAATAGTTGATAGTGTATAAATGTGTATATTGTGTTTATATGTAGTTTAATGGTTGATAGTGTATAAATGTGTATATAGTGTTTATATGTAGTTTAATGGTTGATAGTGTATAAATGTGTATATTGTGTTTATATGTAGTTTAATGGTTGATAGTGTATAAATGTGTATAAATGTGTATATTGTGTTTATGTAGTTTAATGGTTGATAGTGTATAAATGTGTATATTGTGTTTATATGTAGTTTAAAGGTTGATAGTGTATAAATGTGTATATAGTGTTTATATGTAGTTTAATGGTTGATAGTGTATAAATGTGTATATTGTGTAAATACAGTCAGATGTGTAGCTCTCTATAGAACGTACTACAGTGTATCTACAGGAACGAGTCATAGAAAAGCAGCAGGAAGCTTTCATCTTGTTTTTTGGTTGAATATTGATGTATTTCAGTATGAATACATGTTAGTGTTTGAACATAAACTGACGAGTTTGGAAGTGAGGATGTAAACATGTCAAGGCTGTAGTGACTGAAAGCTTTCTGTGTGAATCTGACTGAGTTTGAACATGTGGACTCAGTATTGATCCCTGCAGGTAACCGACAGTAAAGAAAAGGGGGAAACAGGGTTTAAGAGGTTAAATTAAAGAAACTTCTGAGAAGAGAAGAGGAGGTGAAACATCTGCAGCTGTTAGAGGAAATAATCTGAGAGCAAATGTTCCATAAACACATGAGAGGAAACTGAAGCAGCCAGGCCTGACGCTAACACCGCTACTGTACGTGTGTGTGTGTGTGTGTGTGTGTGTGTGTGTGTGTGTGTGTGTGTGTGTGTGTGTGTGTGTGTGTGTGTGAATGGTTTCCAGACCAGCTCCCATTAAAAACCATCAGATTTAACTCCAGAAACACAGAGAGGCCTCGAACACACCACACTGTAAAAAATGTCTACAACCACCAACAGACTGATTCAAGTCGGAGCCGCTAAAATCACAAAATATGAGATTTTCTTAAAGTCTTGAGACATTTTTATCTTTTTTGCACAGTATAACAGTTTTTGGGACTTTTTTGACTTTCTTGAACATTTCTGCTTTTGAAGAATAAAAACATTTCTTCCTCCCACATCATCTCCTTCAGTTAAATAGAGTCTGTGTGTGTGTGTGTGTGTGTGTGTGTGTGTGTGTGTGCGTGTGTGTGTGTGTGTGTGTGTGTTTACCTGTATATCTTTGTGAGGACCAGTTTGAGTTTTAAACCCTGTTAGTGAGTCATTCGTCACTTTAGGACAAACATTCAAATGGTAGTTTTTTTTCTGACTTGGTTTTAAAGTTGATGTTATTGTAGCTGCAGCCACAGACACACCAGCAGACTGATACTTTGATTGATTATTTTCATTATTGATTAATCTGTCAATTATTTTCTTGATTATGAAATTAGTTGTTTGGTCCTAAAATGTCAGAAAATGCTGAAAAATGTCCAAAACCTGAGATGACGTCTTCAAGTGTCTTGTTTTGTCCACAAAGATATTCAGTTTACTGTCAGAGACTAAAGAAAATATTCACATTTAAAAAGCTGGAATAGAAGAATTTTGGTATTTTATTCGTTGTGTCAGCACTCAGTCACAGTTCTGTTGCTGTATTGAGTTCAGCTTGTTGACTTCTTTCTTTTAGGGTCCAGTTTAATCACTTTTTCTTTGCTTTTTTGTCATTTTTGTGGGTAAATTTAAACCCACCTGTTTCCTTTGTTTTGCTGTCAATTAGAATTGAGTTTATGTTCAGTTTAGAGCTGCAATGATTAGTTGATTAATGCATTAGTTGCCAACTATTAAATTAATTGCCAACTATTTGAATAATCAATTAATCACTTTGAGTTCATTTTAACAAAATAAATCTCTGATTGCAGCTTCTTAAATGTGAATATTTCCTGGTTTCTTTAGTCTCTGTGACAGTAAACTGACATTTGATGACGTCATCTTGGGCTCTAGGAAACACTGATACACATTTTTCACCATTTTCTGACATTTTATAGACCAATCAACTAACCGAGAAAATAACTGACAGATCAATCAATCATGAAAATGATCGTTAGGTGCAGCTCTTGCTCAGTTGAAGGTTTATGCATTTGGTAGTGATGGTAAAGATCAAAGTAAGAAGTTAAAGAGACGCCAGAGACGAGAGGTGCAAACTCATCCTCAGAGTCATAACTCAGTCAGATCTGAACATACAGACATGAAACACATATTGATATTGTTCAGTGTGATTTACACTTCCTGAGGATCATTATCTCTGATGTCATCACTAATAAACCTCCATAAATCCACTTACAAACCAGAGAAGAACCTAAAGTTATCTGTACATCATGTTAAACTGCAGACAGGAGCTGCTAACAGCTGATTCACGTGACTTTTAATGGAGACAAAATGTAAACAAATATGGCCACAGCTCACTGAATGCAAGTAACACTTCCTGTTTACATCCTACAAAGTGTTTTATAAATGTTCCAACACTGAGAGTGAGATTATCCCCCAATCAGAGTCCAGGAACAAAATCCATACACATATATACACATATACATATTCATATATATTTAAACTGTTGAAAACCAGCTGACATGCAGACAAAAACCTCTGTTATCACAGTTTTGTGTGTGTGTGTGTGTGTGTGTGTGTGTGTGTGTGTGTGTGTGTGGGTGTTAAATTCTCCTCCTCGTCCAACCATGAAGGTTTCATTAGAAGCAGCAGCTGAGCATGACGTTGACACCCACGACTGATCTCACCATGACACCCAGGAAGAGAGCGACCCCCCCTCCGCCCCCCCAACCCCCCAAAACCCCGACAGAGACAGAGGTTACAGTCCTCTGCTGTTAGAGCAGCGATCCACTTCTTACAGTCTGATCTGTTTCCTCAACAAGTCCTTTAAATTAAATACAAAATACAGCGTCGGTTCATTTCCTGCAGAACGACACATAGAAGAGTTGTTATGATGTAAAGTGAAGGTTTGAGTTCAGGGATTCATCATGATTTGGGTTAAAAAGTGATTTTCCTCCTCAGGTGTTTTATGGGAATAAAGTGTTATGAAGCAGGTGAGACCATGTGTGCTTGTCTTTTGTTTGTCTTTTGTTTACTGAGCCAGTAGCTCATCTGTAGATAACTAACTAAGTACATTTATTCAAGTACTGTACTTAAATACAGTTTTGAGGTACTTGTACTTTACTTGAGTATTTCCATGTGATGCTACTTTCTACATTTCAGAGGGAAATATTGTACTTTCTACTCCACTACATTTATTTGACAGCTTTAGTTACTTTTCAGATGCAGATTTGACACAATGGATAATATAACAAGCTTTTAAAATACAACACATTGTTAAAGATGAAACCAGTGGTTTCCAACCTTTTTGTCTTTTGACGTCTTACAAAAAGCAGTGTGTAGTCGGGGTCACATTTCACATGTCTATGAGTTGTTAACAGCTCCACCAAATAGTGATTTTTCCCTCTAAACTTCTCACATGCTTTCATTTCAATAAATGTTCAAATGATCCAATATTTCAGCAAAAATCAAAGATTAGAGAAAAAGTATTACACGTGTTGTTTTGGGGTGTTTCCTGAAACGTCATTTTTTCTCTTTGACAACAAGTGTTTTGTTTTGTTTTGGGTTTTTTTTGTAATTGAGTTGTAATTTGTGTAGACAAGAGTAGTGATAGTAGAAAAATGTAGCTAGTTTAGGGCAAATTTACACCCTTCCCACCTCTCATCCACATCCCAACTGTTTTCACTGGCTCTCTGACTCTGCAGCTCCTCTCGGCTTTACGGAGCTTTATAGTGAGTTTCAGCTCATTGTTTATCTGTCCAGCTGTAACTTTACTGTTCTGGTTCACTCTCAGTGTCTCATAGCGTCGTTTTGAGCCGCAGCAGGCAGCTGTTTACAGAGAAAAAGCTGTAAAAAGCCGCTGTACACTACCTGCTCAGCACCAAACAGCAAACAGACACAGTTAGCTGTAGACTAGCTGGTGAACATAGTGGAGCATTTAGCAGCTAAAGAGCCAGATATTTCCCTCAGGAGTTGGTGGAGAGTAAAAACAGAGATAAAAGAGAGAGAATATTGGACTTACATTCACCAGGTGGACAGAAACACGACTCTACATGAATGATAATGTTGCTCCGTAACTGCTGGATGTGGAAATAAGCAACTGTTTGCTAACAAGTTCAACATATCAACTTAAAAGGTGATGAAATATCAGTGAAAAAATATCAAAATAATCAAAATGAAATATAATTTTTTAAAAAAATCAGGTTTATTTCAAGTAGAAAACCTCCAAGCAGCGGCAAAACTCTCTGTTCCCACTGCACCTGAACACATCACTCCTCCTGGATTAATACGAGGATCCAATGAATCTATAACAACAGCTGGATGCAGGAGTCTGAGCTGCGGTGGCCCCTGGAGGCCCCTCTCATTATGTGGCATTTTTACCCACAATGCATTATTCATCCACACATCTGATGTGTCTGAGAGCAGACTCGCCGCCGCTTGCTGGGATATAAAGCTAAGCCTGCTGGGAGCGGCGGCCCCTGACGGAGGCCCCTGGAGGTCTGAGGCCCCGCCGACACATCAGGAGGAAGGAATAAAACAGTCAACACGTATTAAAGAGGGAATCCTTCCTGTGTTTAGAATGACCCGAATATCTGCTGAATCTGCTTCACCTGCAGAAATAAACACAAACATTGAAGCAGGTAAACGTCTCGTTAAGATTCAGATCTCTTCAGCTACAAAGACCTGGCTGAGCGAGCAGCAGGAACACTGTAACAACAGTCACACACTACAGACGAGTCACAACATCCAGTTATAATAAAACAGTACAGATACAAATGATTTACTGTTGAGTCTTGTGTTGTGATTTTCTTATTATTCTGTGACAGTAAACTCAATATTTTTTTTGGACTGTCGGCCGGAGAAAACAAGACATCTGAAGACGTCACCTTACTGGACTCTGCAAACTTGTGACAAGCATTTTCTATAATATTCAAACGTTTTATAGACCAAATGATTAATTGATTAATAGAGAAAATAATCAGTATCCTTGTATTGACTCTTTGCACTGTTTTGCTTTTTTTGACGCCTTATTTTGTTGTCTTTTTGCACTTTGTGCAGCACATTTCCAGCCTCTATATTTATATTCTGGGGCTCTACTGGAATATCTTTGCATGATTTCCAGTTAAAAACTCCTTATTTATCTTCTACTGGTCCTTTATGCAGCCCCTCAGTTCAGCCTCTGTCTGAAACAGGCCGTTTTAGCTCCTGTCTCTTTAAGGCCCGCCTCCTGATGAACCCACTCTGTTCTGATTGGTCAGCTTCAGGAAGCTTCCTCCGGCTCCGGAGGCTACGTAAACAAACTATAGTAGCAGGATTTCACTTCTTCTTCTCCTTCTTTACTCCAAATGTCAACTTCTCAAATCCATCCGTACATGTTGGAGCTGAACAACACATGGAAACACCTTAGCAACCACCTTAGCAAACACCTTAGCAACCACCTTAGCAAACACCTTAGCAACCACCTTAGCAAACACCTTAGCAACCACCTTAGCAACCACCTTAGCAACCTTGTTTGCTAAAGTGGTTGTCAGTAAGGTAGAAAAAAACATTTCAAATAAGTCTTCAGGGCAGGTTGAAGCCCTGACTTTTGACTTGCAGGCAGCATTTCTACATATGTTCAACTCAAGTTTAACATCCAACATCAGAACTAAATAAATAACAGAAAACCACTAAAAGCAGAAGATGTCTGTTTAAATGTTGAATGTACCACAGAAACATGGTTTCATCCCTACTGCGTACATGAGTTGACAATAAAGTCGTGTTGAGTGTGATGTTGCAGCTACAGTGAAACTGCAGTGATGGACGTTCATTTACTACCACCTACAACATGCATCAAAGAAACACGTAATGTTTGAATATCGTTCAGTGTTTCTTGATGAGAACAGATTTGTGTCCTCAGACAGTTTCCTGCTCAGCTCTGCTTCACACACACACACACACACACACACACACACACACACACACACACACACACACACACACACAGCCTGAGGTCAGTTCAGGGAGGTGGGAAATGAGCGACAGGAAGCAGGCGCTTGGCCCCGTCTGACCTCGTCTGATTTTTCCACAGAGTGTATGTGTGTGTGTGTGTGTGTGTGTGTGTGTGTGTGTGTGTGTGTGTGTGTGTGTGTGTGTGTGTGTTGCAGGACTGTTTCTCTCTCTGAATGTTGCAGCAGTTCAACTAAACCTGCAGACACATAAAACCAGAACAGATGAAACACAGTGAAGCTTCTACACAAATAAAATAAATATACAAGCGAAACATGAGTTTTAGTTTAATCTCGCAGCTCTCAACTGTTATAAACAACTACTTTAAAGAGCCAGTACGCTGGAAACTATACATCAACAGGTGGAGACAGATGTATGGAGTGCTGCTTGGGTGTAGAGAGGAGTCTCTTCAGTTTGGAGATCCTACTAGTTTAGAGTTATAGATGGTGATACATTTAAAAAGCTTTAATACTTCACGGCTACTCAGTCATAGTTAAAAACATGCCTACATGTTTCAGCCATTAATGTCTTCATCAGGGCGAGAGCAACATGGTCGCCTTAAGGCTGCTTCCTGTATATGTTGGCAAGTAGTCACATGTAAAGTACAGGTAAAGTCACATGACAGACACAGTTCAGCAGAGGAAACGATCTTTCCTTCAGTTTGTGCTTTGTTCTCCCAGTATAATAAAAACAACAGTTCTGTTAGAGAAGTTCTTCCAGATGCTCCAGCAGCAGCAGCTTCAGCAGAGCGTCGACCCTGAATCACGAAGTGGTGAAGAGTCACGTCCCCCCCCCCCCCCCCCGTAGAGATCAGAGCAGGAAACCACAAGTATGGAAATTGTAATCATTGTGGTTTTATGACCGATAACAACTACTTTACTGTTATAACATCAGGTCGTAAGTATAACATTAAGTCATTTATAAATTGCAATACCTCATATGTGTTCACAGACTCCAGTGTCCATGTGGTTGTTTTTATACTGAGATAACAAAGAGCAAACTGGCCGAACATTAACATGCTATAAGAACTGTCAACCCCCAACACCCCACGGCTCTACGTTATAGAGAGACTGACCTTCTCTGAAGATATCAGGCAGAGAACATCTAGCAAACTCAGTGACTCAGAGACAGATTACAAAGAGAATCAAATACCCTGGTTTGAATGAGGAACTTCTCTCCTTTTCTGTAATTGTCTTTCATTTCGGTTTCTGGGTTCTTTGAACAGCATCATGTGCTTCTTGTTGTGTTTACTGAAAACTAGAACATTTGAATGTTTTTTATATATATTCTTATGTTAGTTTATTGCTGTTTTTTGCTTTGATATGTAGATGTTTAGATGTGTGGTTTCCTCTGCTGAACTGTGTCTGTCATGTGACTTCACCTGTCCACATTAATCATGTGACTACTTGCCAACATATACAGGAAGCAGCCTAAAGGCGACCACATTGTACTCTCCCTGATGAAGACTGTAATGGCTTAAACATGTAGGCATGTTTTTAACTATGACTGAGTAGCCGTGAAGTATTAAAGCTTTTTAAATGTATCACCATCTTTTCTATAACTCTAAACATTATAACATTGTTGGACACAAAAATATACACAACAAACTATGAGCTATAACAGGACGGATTAGGACAATGAATGAGTTAAAAGACACCCACCTCTCTCATCCTGTGGGAGATGTCGGTTTCATCTCTTTTCACCATTCATTATCATAATCCATCCTATTATTTATCACAGAGGGTAAAAGGGATTTATAGTTGGGACCACAGAAGAAGAAATGAAGGAGGACGGTCTCTGAACTTACACAGACACCTTCTGGGATTGGAGATCTTCCCTGTCAAGTACTGTAATCCGACAGGTTTTGTGTGATTATTCAAACGAGGTTATGGTTCATATGGTTCATCTCCAGTGTATTCTGAGTCATTTCATGTCGTATTCTGATTGGTTGGTTTGCAGTCGCGGGTCGTAGCGGTCGTCACATTTTGTCTCAGGTCGTCTTTAGTCTCTGAAACTCCAAACCAGTCGTCAGTGGACGAGTCCCAGTGAGAACCAGGACGACCAAAGATTTCACCATGTTCCTTTCACAACTGTCGACTTTCTAATCTTTCAGTCTTTTCAGGATGAGTTCCTGTGGTTCAACAGTTCCACAAGACAACGCAAGAGAGAAAACAACCATTTCTAAATGTAATCAACCTACGTAATGTGGATATATTATTAACTGAGTTTCTTCTTTTCTTTGATATTTTCAGTCTCAGTCTGTCTCGTTACCTCCTTCAGTGTTTCTTCATTAACTTTTAAAGCAGCAGACTGATTTAAACTGTGTGTCTGTTTGTCTTCAGTCATAACTCTGTTTGATGTCTTTATTAGTCCTCCATCGTTTGTCTCCCTTTTATTTCCTCCTTCAGGCTTCAGGTTCATGGAAACATGGAAATAGTACTTTTTCTCAGTACTTCAGTGTTTTTATTGTTTTCTTTTATATTCTACTGGATGTGTTTTACTGTATTTTGGTCATTTGTGTCTGAAAACCTTTTATATAATTTATTATATGTTTTATATAATTATATTTATATATTCAGGAACATTTGGTAACAAGTAAAAAGTCTTTCTCAGGTTTTCTCTCCAGTGAGGTTGATGGTATTTGACAGAAACATGAAACGATGAGCTCACAGCAGTAAACACAGACTCTTTGTCCTCCGCTGAAGCTAAAATGAGCTTTTCTGTCATCGAGGCCTTAAAGATGACGCAGCCGGAGCTTTAAACTCATCCACAGACGAGAACATCACAGCACTCGGCTCATATTAGCACGTCAATCACAGACTGTGATGTCACTGTCCAACGCTGCCGCCGCTGATAATAATATAATGTTGTGAAGAAACTCAGACTGACCTTTAATCCAAAGACTCATCAGACTGAAACTCTGAGCTGTATGAGATGTAAACACGGAAAAAAATCTCCCTCTGAAAGAGACTTTCTGTCTGTTTTTCAGTCTTATTTTCCTCAAACAAAACAAAATGATGTCAAAGTTTCCAGTAAACGTCAAAATGTTTGAAAATGTTTAGTGAATTTCTTGGTTAAAGTGACTTTAAACAACTTCATGTCTGATAGTAAATGCAAGGTTGGATCAGACAGAGAGACGAGCTCTCTCCAGTGTGGTTAAGGTTAGAGTTAGGTTAAGGTTAGGTTAAGGTTAGGTTAAGGTTAGGTTAGAGTTAGGTTAGGTTGAGGTTAGGTTAAGGTTAGGTTAAGGTTAAGTCTCACAACAATTTCACAAATTGTCCCTCCGGTTGATCCAATCTTGTCTTATTAACATGTTGTATTTGGCTAACAAGCTAGCACCCAGTGGTTGTTGGTCAACAAGTAGCTCCAATGCTAACTGCTGCTAAAACCAGAATAATTCTTTTTATATTTCTGTTTCTACATAAACAACATACAACATATGAATCAGACAGACGTGGAGGTGTTGAAGGGTGGATTATTTCTTATTATGATGGAGCTAGGCTAGCAGTGTCTGTGCTAAACTAGGCTAAACACATCCTGGACCTACATGGTCCTTTAACAAGCTACTATGTTAGCTAGATAATATCATCAGTCACTATTTCTACATATTCTGCACACTAACGTTAGCATTAGCTTGCCAGCTAATGTTAGCATTCTTCATCATCATTTTAACATCTTTTATCGTTTAGCACTCAAGATTTAAATTCATCATTGCATTGTTGTGTTTTGAACTGCCTGAACATCAGCTAGCAACAGATAAGCTAACATCAACTAGCTTTACCAAACATGTTGATCATGCTAGCTGTTTACTGGCTACACTGGCTGAACTGGAGACATGTGCAGTAAATCAACACAGAGCTGTTGGAAGGTGGATTGATAACATTGATCTTGTGATCAGGAGAAAACAATCTAATATAATTTATTATATATATTTTATTTATGCTATATTTGTGAGTTGTCTGTGTTTTCTGCTGCTTTGTATGTACTTTGTTGTTGAGGTTCATGTTGCAATGTGTCTACAGAGTATCTATTATTGAGTCTTGTGCAGTTTTATCTGTATTTTACTGTTGAGTTTTATATATTTGAAAAGCCCACAGCGACGTGCATTACAAACTAGCTCAGGCTATAAATACTGTGGTATGTGGTGTTAGTGGATGTTATATATATATTTACATTTCTACATCAGGACAAATCTTAAAAATGAATATTGAGCATCACAGAAACATCATGTTCATGTTACGATGTGTGAAAACAGAATAAAGTTAAATCCACTCTTCTTACAGTGTGAAGTCTCACACACACACACACACACACACACACACACACACACACACACATTCCCAAAGCTGTGAGATACGGTCTCTGAATATTTAGGTCAAATGTTTTCAAATATGTCTCCTTGTTAGTGAAGCTCTGAAGGAGAAAAAGAAGCAAGTTTAACGAGACGAACAGAAGAAACAGTTTGTGGTCAAAGTATCAACAGAAAACATCTACGGAATAAAAATATGAATGAGTTCATCAGTAAATTAAGTGAAATAGATCATCTTTATATACAGTAAGTAAATACACCTATCCCCCCGACCTCCTCCCTGAACGCAGAGTTCACACTGATTGCAAAGTGAATTTTTGGCCTTCGGCATCAAAGGACGAGTTCACAATGTTTCCAGTCTGTAAAACAACAGTCAGTCAAATGAACATGAAACCTGTCTTTCTTGCTGTAATCATTCCTCCTGTTCATACTGACCATTAGAAGATCCCTTCATAATGACCTTACAATGGAAGTGATGGAGGACAAAATCCACAGTCCTCCTTCTGTACAAAAAATGTATTTCAAAGTTTATCTGAAGCTAATATGAAGCTTCAGCGTCCAAATGAGTCAAATCAAGTAGATATCTTTCAACGTTACAGTCTTTTTAGTGCCAAAGTCCCTCTTTTGGGCAAATATCCACTTGATATGACTAACTCAGACTGATGAAGCTGAATAGAAGCTTCACACAGACTTTTAAATGACTGTGTGGACACACTGTGGATTTTATCCTCCATCACTTCCACTGAAAACACATTTGAAGGATCTTTTAATATCCAGTATGAACAGGAGGAATGATTACAGACACCTGACTGCTGGTTTAACACACTGGAATAATTGTGATCCCGTCCTTGAACCACAGAGGCATCAGATCAGAAATTGCTTATAAAATTGTTTAGTTCAAGGACAAACGTCGTATTTTCACGCTGCTTATTTACACGACTAAACCTCCCTGAACTCAGTGACTCAGATTCTTCTTCTTCTTCTGTCTGCGGTCTGACGGCTCGTCTGTTTAGTCTCGTCACTTCAGCCTCCTGATAATCAGCAGCAGTTGAGAAAACATGCTGAGCTTGCGGTCTGCGCTCCCATTCGCCGACCCCCCCTCCGATCCCCTCCCCTCCCACGACCCCCCTGAGACTCCTCTCGGACGGAGCCGCGACTTCCAATCGAGCCACAGCTTTGCATTGTGGGTAATGTAAACAAACAGGAGACAGAGATCTTTAACTCCGACCTGCAGACTGAAAACATTAAAGATCAAACTGAGCTTTAATGTTTATTCTTCACCATGGAAACAGAAAAGTCTCAACTCAAGGTCCACTTACTGGCTCGTTCTGGGGGTTTCGACCACATCACATGAGCTTCGTCAGCGGACGTTTTGCTCGGTCGTCACTAAACTGCAGATGTTCAAACTTTACATGTTTGTGAGCACTTTCAGGAGGGTTTGTAGCCTGTTCTGCAGCTTTCTGCCACATCACATGGTCTTCATGATGAGATGCAGTTTGCTCAGCTGTGGAAGTTCAAACTTTCCTTAAAGTGCTCACTAATATATAAAGTTTATATATATAACATCTGCTGATGAAGCCCATGTGAAATGGTAGAGAGCTGCAGAAGAAGCTCATAAGTGGACCTTGAGTTGAGATTTTTCTGTCTAGACTGTTTACAAATTGTAAAAAAATCAACATGTGAAACAAAATCTTTTCTTTCTTGCTGACGGCGATAAAATCGTCATAATTTTTAACGTCTGATACAAACAGATGAAAATAAACTGACAGGATGTTTATTCTCTGTCATGATGTTCACTAATTAACTGTGTCGCACTGACACACAAACATGATTCTTGATGTTCAGACGTGTCACAAACACAAACACACACATGATGATGATGAAGAGGAGGATCAGTTAAACCTGCTCCAGTTAATCCGGGTTTTATTCTGATCGTGAGGTGATTAAATCTGCCGATCAGACTGCTGACGCTGGTGTGAGAGTCGCAGTGTTTGGGTGTCAGACGCTAAAACATCCCAAATAATCTGATTTATCATCAGACAGTCTGGACGACTCGTCTGAGCTTGTTGTTTTCCGCACGTGTCAGCAGTTTATAGAAGATTGAACTGTTTTTACTGCAGTTTGAGACATTAAAAGACTTCTATTTATTTATTATTTTTATTTATTGTAATTCTGTTCGTCTTGTATAAACTTTTAGCTTCTTACTTCCTTCTGTTGTTTGTTTAAATTCATGTAGAACTGAATATATGGAAGTAAAAGTATGACTTTGTGCACAAATATAATAATTTTAATGTGCAAACAAGTAAAATAAAAATTAAAAGGTTGTTTGTTGAAATTGATTAGTGTGATGCAAAAGTCAGACTCATTAATAAGACTAAATTAATTGATCGCAGTTCAATAAGTGTACGTTTTTAACTCAATGACTTTCAAGGATTGCCTAAAAACATCCCATAACTCTTGAATTTCATCCCTGCAGATGTTTATAGGCTCAATCCAGGTTATCAATTTATTTATCACCCAGAGACCTTCAAGGACCTGCAGAACTATTTCAAGGAACTTTGTAGAATTAAAATACTTTTGGAATCTCCTAAAGATCCCATCAAGTTTTAGTTTTTTCCAACTAACTGAATAATAAATCTGACATGTTGACTTATGAATGATTAAAAACAGATATTGATTATTGGTTAACTGAAGTGCACTTTTTGTTTTCTGATCAAAATGTTTAAAATGTTTTTACAGCAAAACATCAACATCTGAGGCAGGAAACCACAAATAACAGGTCAGTTTTTCTTATGTTGAAAGACTTCAATCAGTTAAAGATCAATATATATATATATATATATATATATATATATTCTCAATACCATATTGGAACTTTAAGACTTTTCAAGGACGGTCAGATGAACTCAATGACTCCTGACTGTTGAAGTAACATTAAATAAAAAGACCTTTAAGGCTCTTGTTCACTTCCAAAAACCTTTCCAGGATCTCATTTATCTCCATGGCAACTACTGACCTTTCCTCAGCACACCTGGACACAAGAGGCCCTCCAAGGACCTGTCCAATTGTTTCAAGGATCCTTGAGACACAAAAAGACCCTTGAAAATACTTGACAGATCCTGGAATCCCAGTTTCAATCTCAGTATTTAAACCAACGTGGACGAAGTTCTTAGAAATAAAGCTGCAAATAATCATAATAATCATTATTATCATTATTGTTAGAATTTCCCAGAGTGAAAGTGACGTTTTTATGTCTTATTTTGAAAGACCAATTTTATTTTGAAACCAACTCATTTTTTGGGCCTTTTTGCTTAAAAGAACGACACTGATCAACTAATTGTTGCAGCTCTGCTTCGACTTCATCTGCTGATGAAAGTTATTTGTATTCAGAGATTAAAGATCAATAATCAAATGGGAGCAGTTGACCTGACTCAGTTCCAGCTGATTTATTCAGTCGTCAACATACAGACAAAAAGTTTATCGCAGTTTCCCCTTCTGCTACAAAAAAACTTGGGGATGGTCCTTTATTTTTATTTTTTTTCCTTTCTTTTCTTTTATATTGCACAAAAATAATGAGCAAAAAACAAATATGTGCCGCTGATGATACAAAAAAAAATAATGTAACAGAAAATCCAGTTTCTCTCCTGCTATCAGGGACTCACTCACACCAAATATACATAAACTCCTAAATCTCAACTATTTTACACAACATATACAATCCTGCTCTGGTACCGTTTATCCCAAACTGTCTGTCTTACACTCCTTTAAAACAACAGCAAGGCATTAAAGCAAGGCAGGCGGCTGGGATCTGAACCCTCACATGCTCAGTAACAAATAATAATCTTCAAAAACAGTCAGAATGAAAAGTGGTAGAAGAAGAAGAAGTGCCTGAAAACACCTTTGACATTCCCTTTGACTGTACAAAAATATGCCTGAAAATAGTTTTACTTCTTGATTTTTTTTTTTAAAAAGATGAGGTATGTTTGGTTATGTAGATATCAAAACATGCTTCCTGTCATACCTGTGGGGTTCAGGGTTTTAAACTCAACATTTTATGATGTTTCCCCAAACCTGGAGGGAGCCAGAAATAATAAAATAATATAAAAAAGGGAGGTTAAAGGTGGGGTTTCACATAAAATAGTCCTGCAGTTATAGTCCTGGTGCTGGGGTGGGGGTGGGGGTTAACCATCCTGATATTAGTGTTATTTAAAGTCATTGTGGGTCTGGACGGGAATGCATAGTTCGGGTTCTGGTTCACACCCGAGCAACAGAAAACTAAATCCATAAAACCCTGTTGAGGTGATTTAAATTCATTCATTTTTGCAGAAACACCGCTGTGTTCAGTCCGGGGATCTCCCAAAGCAGCTCCCCGCCTCCCCCTCACTGAGCCCGAGCAGCACCTGCCCCACCCCCCCGGTCCCTGACTGGCTCTGGAGCTCCAGAACCGGCTCCGGAGCAGATGAGGCGGGTAATAAAAAAAAAAAAGGTAATCCTTCCATCTGCTCGGGTCTGGTATTGATAACCCTTCTGTGGATCAATAAGTGAACACCAGGTCGGAGAAGTTGGCCTCCAGCCAGTCCCCGGCGATCATCTCGCTGAGCTCCGGGGTGCAGTGATCCGGGAAGTCGAAGTGGGAGCCGAGGCTGCCTTCGCTGCCGCACGAGTCCAGGTCTTTATCCACCAGCGACAGGCTCAGGTTCCCCGCGGCCGAGCTGCACGACGAGGTCCAAGGCTCGGAGGAGGCGTGGAGGCCGGCCAGGAGGCTCAGGGAGAAGTCAGCGCCCTCCCCCGGGAGGAGATCATCCAGGTCCTCCCCGCAGCAGGAAGAACCGCAGCCGGAGCGGGAAGAGGATGCTGGGGAGAGGGACGCCGGGTAGGAGGTGGTGCCGGAGCCCTGCCGGGTGATGTTCTTGAAGCTGTAGAAGAGTCGACCGGACGGCTCGTACATGCCGGTTCCCTCCGGTTCGGCCGCCGGGACCTTAGCGAAGCTGTACCGGGCCGGCTCGTCCTCCTCCTCCACCTTAAACTCCTGCTCCTCCTCAGAACTCTCCTCGTCGTCGTCCTCCTCCTCCTCGGAGTCGGTAAAGTCCCGTTTAACGAGCTTGCTGGTTTCAAAGCTGGTGGTCAGCACGTACCGGTACCGGGGGTCCGGGTGCTGGGGGAGGTGGCTGCCCGCTCTGCCGGGACCGAGTACCGGTTTAACGTTACTGGGTTTCAACTTCGAGAATTTCTTGGCGGCGGCGGGGTTTTTATTCCCGGGTCTGACTGTAGTTTTCTCCGGGGACTGAGCGGCTGGTTTCCCCGCAGCAAACGCGGCACAGCCCTCCGTCTTGGGCTTCTTTTTGGGCCGGTACTTGTAGTCCGGGTAGTCAGCCATGTGCTTGAGCCGGAGCCGCTCCGCCTCCCGGATAAACGGCGTCTTTTCGGCGTCTTTTAACATCTTCCACCGCTTCCCGAGCCGCTTGGAAATCTCGGCGTTGTGCATGTCCGGCGACTGCTCCATGATCTTCCTCCTCTCTATCTTGGACCACACCATGAACGCATTCATCGGCCGTTTGATGTGACCAGACGCTGTTTTACACCAGTCCGGCTTCAGCGGCACCGGGCTGCACGCTGAGGCCGCCAGAAGCTCTCTGTCGTCTGGGTCGGTCACCTCGCGGGACCCGGTGTTAATCCCCGCCCCGCCGTGCTCCGTCTGCTGAACCATGGTCCGAATTTATGTTTAAAACGGACTAAAACTTCCCCCCTAATACTTTCACCACTTTATTTCTCGTTTTTACTTCTTTAGTTCTCGCTTTTTCGTGTTTTCCAGCCTCTACTCGTCTTCACACCGAGAGCATCTCTCTCTATTCAAACTTCCAAACCGGCGTCTTATTAACCGGCTGATCATGCGCGCAACGTTACCGCCCTCAGCCAATCACCACTCCTCTTCTCCAAAACCTTCCCGCCTCCGCAGGACTCTCAGCCAATCACAGCTCTCATACTCTCACGGCGCGCCCGCCCACCAACGTCTAGCCGTTACTTTAATTCGATTTCAATTGATAAATCATTACAGTGAAAGTAATGTGTTTTTATTGGTGTTTAGCGGTATTAAATCACAGGATCAATATTTAAAAGCCTCCGGCTCAAAGTAAACACGTTTAGACGGAATTTCCTCACTTCTTCCACGTTTTTTCACCCTGTTTGTGTGACAGTTTATAAGCAAATTCAGCCTGTGTGACATGAAAGATTAGATGGAGTGGAAATAATGTAAATATTCAAATTTTTATCATTTTTTTTATGTTGAGTGAAGACACAGAATGTATCTTAACAGCTGAGGAAAGGAAAAATAATACGATTAAATGCTGAATTAAACATAAAATCTGATATTTTGTGCAGTTTTTTATGATATAATTCACCAGTTGTTCCCAAAATGGCGTCCAGAGACTCCAGGGATCTGTGAGCAGATTCCAGGAATTTAAATAAGCTTTAAGTCCTGCAATGATCCTTGAAAATGGTTGTAAGGGTCCTTGGGGCCCCTCCGAATGTTCTTAAGGATGTTTCAGGAGTCCTTGAGGAGGTTTTGGAGGTTTTGAAGGGGTTTT
The DNA here is from genome assembly GCF_914725855.1 of Thunnus albacares. Lineage (NCBI taxonomy): Eukaryota > Metazoa > Chordata > Actinopteri > Scombriformes > Scombridae > Thunnus > Thunnus albacares. The sequence continues at coordinate 29,164,116 of NC_058121.1, read as the reverse complement.
CTGTCAGCAGGTGTCTGAATAAAGCTTTACCAGACAGTTTATTCCCAGGCTGAATCCAGGACGTCCTGATGTGAATCAACCAGGTTTCCTCCAAAAACCTCCTGCAGCTTTCACCAACAGAGGGCGACTAGAGAGAGAGAGAGAGAGAGAGAGAGAGAGAGAGAGAGAGAGAGAGAGAGAGAGGTAGAAACAATTGCTTGTTTTACCTCCGTTAATGAGCTCATTAATGTCCTGCAGTGATATGATCTTTATCGTCTGGATGTTCTCATTCATCATCTATTTGCATGTCTGTGGATCATAAAACACAACTTTATTATAATCAGTCATTAACAGAAATCAGATATTACATTCAAACAGTGTTTGATGCTGTTTTCATGTTGTTACTTCATAGTTTCTGGTTTCTCTCTGGTCCTTTCTTGATGTTTATTCATCTCTTCAAGACATAGGAGTGAAAAATATAAATCAGTGAATTTGAATCCGTTTGTGTCTTTCTACTAACTTGGTATTGTTTCATATCGACTTTAGTTTTTATTTTCTGGTAAGAGCGGTCTGAGCGGCCCTCACTGTCTGCTTCTGTTGTTTTGTGGATGAAGTGTGAAACCAACACTTCAATTATAACCACAGATAAATAAACCTGATAGGAGACAAATATGAGCTCCCTGATTCCTCCCATCTTCAGTTTATATACTGGAATAAAGGTTTGCAGTCTGATAAACTGATCAACCACACGTTCATTTAGGAATATGCAACTCAAAACTGTATCCTGACGCTCTTGAAGACAAGACCACAAACTCAAGACGCACCTTAACGTCCTTTAACAGCGTTTGCTTCCAAACAAACGCTCAGTTCATTTAGAACAAACCAGTCGACACACAGTAAGACTGAGGCCAGTTTGTAATCCACCAATTAACGTGTGCTCACAGCAATAAGCTTTACGAGCAGCAGTTAGCGCTCAGTGGACTTTGTTTTCCCGGGTTTTGTGTTTCAGGCTGCACACAGGACACCACAACCCTCCGACTGCTTGAGATCTTTGTAGAAAAGATGGAAATAAGACATTATTTGTTGAGTTTAAAGCTTCATTGTTGACATTTCAAACAGTTGTTTGAATTTTTTTTTGTATAAAATAATCAAATATAAAGCAATATAAACAATTTCATCCATAATTTGATCACATTGATCGTCCAGCAAAAGGGTTGAATTTGACTTAAATTTTGCTGCAACAACATGCAGCATCATTCAGCAACACATGGATCAATGCACCGGTCAAATACATGCAAACTTGTTCATTGTGATAATTCTGCAAGTTGCCTTGTTAGCATCAAAACAGAGGTTGAAATTGTTAGTTTTAAGAACTTCCCATCAGTCCTCAGCTACAATAAACTTCTTTCATAATGTTTTTAGTGTCATTATTCCTGTTTGACATATTCTGATGTTCCACTGACATAACAGCAGTTTAATTCAAATACTATATAATATAATACTTATTTTAAATGTTCTTGCATCTGTAGAACTGCAGAGAGACTTGTTCCTGTCGAAGCTTCTCCAGCAGTAAAATTAGATTTTTACATCTGAAAACAAACTGCAGAGCAGCTGCAGAGAGACAATCACTGCTGTTAATGTGGACTATTGATTAGAGAATGTGTGTGTGTGTGTGTGTGTGTGTGTGTGTGTGTGTGTGTGTGTGTGTGTGTCCATCCATTCACATAGATGAGCCGAGCCGTTACTGTGTTAATGGGGCTGTTGTTCTGTAAGCCGTCAGAGGTCAAAGGTCGAGCTACTGCCAGCGGAGGTGAGAAACAGACTGGTTGTACTGAAAAACAGGACATGTTGAAAAAACTAATCAAATATATTTATACCACGACCACAGAGGATACTGTACTCTGATCGGCTGCACTTTATAGTACTTTTCAAAACAAAAGTTTAAAGAGTGACACAATAAAAGCATTGAGCACATGATATCGGATATGGAGATAACATAAAACAAACATAAAAAAACCCCAAAAACATCAGTTAAGAAAATGAGTGAAGATAAATAAGTTTGCTGTAGATGCACGGAGAAGGAACGCGAGGGAAGTGTCCAAGAAGGGTCATGGGTGACACCATATTTGGTCCATTATCTGGAAAAGTGCAACTGAGGGGTGACACTTGGGTTTGTACAGAAGATGTCTTAATCCAAAATGCGCCTATTTGATATGGCATACTTTAAAAACACTTTAATTAATAATAATAATAATAATGATAATGATAATAATAGTATAAATAAGTAGCTTTATAAAGTGGTGTGTATAGAAAGAGTAGGAAGAGCAATAAGATACAACAATATAAAATAATACATCATAAAAACCACTACAGAACCACAACAATGAGAGATATTTAAGAACCACTATAGAAACTCATTAATTGAGAAATCCTCATTCCTGCCACCTGGAGATAAACTTTGGGAATAGAAAATCTCTCTTTTTCCTGATGATGACCTTGTTGAAGGCCACAAGCCCAAATATAAATAAGTTTGACAGATGAGTAAGGCTGAGAGTTGTCTGCATGAAAGTGAAAAGATACATTAAATTTAAAAAAAAAAAGCAAATTAAAAGCGTTGAGATAGAAAATGAAAGAGGACCGAGGACAGAGCCTTGAGGAACTCCACAGTAAAGTTTATTCAGAGGTTTCTGAGAGTTATGAGCAAAAATCTACTCTGAACTGTGTCAATAACAATAACACAAATAAAACTTTATTTATATAACATATTTCATACAAAAGATGCAACACAATTTGTTTCGATATCTCATAAGAAGACAGATGAAATAAATAGAAACATTGAAAATATAATTAATTACTTTCTTAAACCAAGTGAAAAACTCTTAATTAAATAGAATCAAGTGTCATTTTTCTACATTATAGTGTTTTAACTGTCTTTTGATTAATAAAACTGATACAACATTTGTAGAAAAATATTGAAAATACTGGAAACAGGTTGATATAATCTCCTGGCAGATTATTTTTAAATAAAACTCATAAGACTCAATTATTGACTGGTTTTGTTTGTTATTTTTGGCTCACTGCCAAAAAAACAACCTTTTTTAAAATCAATTTTACAAAGAAGCAATAATGTTAGCAGAATATCTGAAAAAGTTGTAAACAGTAAAATCTCACATAACTGTCATTATTTATTTTATATTTTTAGTTATTTAGTTTATATTTTATATTATATATTTATATTTATTCATAAGTCAGTGAGAGTCTGAGCCTTTGGGCATTAGTTGTTGTTTTAATGACGTATATTTTTCATTTAGAAATGTGATTATTGTGAATTATCACTTTTTGTTCCTGACAGAAAGTTTTATTTTCACTTTGAGAATATTGTAGAAATTAGTGAAATGTTTCATCCTGCCGACTGATGTGTTCACTCTTTATTCAGATGGTTTGCAGTTAATGTCTGTTCATCACATGCAGCGTAAAAAACCCCACAACACCCCCCCCCCCCCCCCCCCCCCCCCACACACACACACACACACACATATTTATTTAACATGTGTATGGGGGGGGGGGGGCTGTTGTCAACACCTTAAACCCTCCTCAAACACACCGGCTGCATTTTAATGAGCTTTTACTGCGACAGTCTGACTGAAGAGCTTCAGATCATCTGCAGGAGACGTTTATGTTTAGTTGAGTGAATCTTTCTGGTTTTATTTAATCATAAAAAAATCATAATATTTAAAAAAAATGAAAATATAAACAGGCCAGTGAACACTGAAGAAGAATGTTTGAGCAGTATATGTGACAAAATAATCCCAAATTGACGTCCACTTTCTTGCTTTTTCAGATATTTCAACCACTTCTCATGAAGACTTTGAGATGTGGTTGAAAGCTCTGGAAAAGCTCAAGTGAGAAGCTGAACTTTAGTCTGAAATTATTTTGTCTCATAGAAGAAGAGCCAACTCCTCCCGCACACTAAAAACCACAGGGTTAAAATTTTGACCCAGTTTGGGTCAAAATAGCAACAAATGTCTTGTTTCTTGTACAAAACGATGTGCAAACGATGACATCCAGAAGATACAGTTATTATTATTAACAATCAATAACAAAATGTGACATGTAAGGTTAAAAACAGTGGAGTAGATTATAACAAGCTTTAGTTTGGGTAAATAACCCAACAGGAAGATAAAACCCTAACTGGGTAAAATGTTAACCCAGTGATTTTAATGTGAACATAAATTGATCAACTAGTTACCTAGTAACTAGTTAAAGAGCTTCCTGGGTCCTCGTCATCATCTGGTATTTCTCCTGATACTCTGAACAAAGCTGCTGAAGTCTTTTAATAATAGTAAGATATTGAAAAATAACTGAAAGGATTAAAAACATTTGTTGATTCATAACGTCATATAACCGTCCGTTGAGAGTCTTCCATAAAGATCTGCTCCATTCATTAAAACATGCAGCTTTTATTGTCCCTCGTGTAATAAATAAAAAGATGATGTCAGAACAGTTTCAATAAAGACAGAAAATATCTATCCCATGGTGCACTGGGGCTGCTGAGGAAGCACTTGGCTCTCAGTTCTTCTTCTTCGCGTCTTCTTCAGATTAAAGTTCAGATCCTGAATCTGCCTGAGAGGATGTATGGAGGCTGAACTCCTTATCTCAACACTAAAGGACGGTGTATTTGTCATGAAGCTGCAGCGTCTCCAGCAGCAGAAAATAACTCTAATGATGATCTGATATCTGCTCAAACACCACAAATATCTCTGGACGTCTCCTCACTCCTCTCTTTAGAAAATCCCCAAAACGCAACTTCACATCTTATTCTTTTAGTGTGTTTTATATTTTATAGTTAGTGTTTGTTTCCCCTCTCAGCTCCAAATCTCATTCCTCCCCCCTTAAAGATAAAATCTTTTATCTTTTACCACAATAACAGATTTCCTCCTGCAAACCGTTTTCCTCTGGTTTGAATCCTAACAAGATACAACATGTGAACCAGACACACTTGGAGCCTGATAATGGAGGCAGACAGTTTCCCCCTGCTTCCAGTCTCTGTGCTAAGCTAGGCTAACAGTTTCCCCCTGTTTCCACTCTCTGTGCTAAGCTAGGCTAACAGTTTCCCCCTGCTTCCACTCTCTGTGCTAAGCTAGGCTAACAGTTTCCACCTGCTTCCAGTGTCTGTGCTAAGCTAGGCTAACAGTTTCCCCCTGTTTCCACTCTCTGTGCTAAGCTAGGCTAACAGTTTCCCCCTGCTTCCACTCTCTGTGCTAAGCTAGGCTAACAGTTTCCACCTGCTTCCAGTGTCTGTGCTAAGCTAGGCTAACAGTTTCCCCCTGCTTCCACTCTCTGTGCTAAGCTAGGCTAACAGTTTCCACCTGCTTCCAGTCTCTGTGCTAAGCTAGGCTAAAAGTTTCCCCCTGCTTCCACTCTCTGTGCTAATCTAGGCTAACAGTTTCCCCCTGCTTCCACTCTCTGTGCTAAGCTAGGCTAACAGTTTCCCCCTGCTTCCACTCTCTGTGCTAAGCTAGGCTAAAAGTTTCCACCTGCTTCCACTCTCTGAGCTAATCTAGGCTAACAGTTCCCCCCTGCTTCCAGTCTCTGTGCTAAGCTAGGCTAACAGTTTCCACCTGCTTCCAGTCTCTGTGCTAAGCTAGGCTAACAGTTTCCACCTGCTTCCAGTCTCTGTGCTAAGCTAGGCTAACAGTTTCCCCTTGCTTCCAGTCTCTGTGCTGAGCTAAGCTAACTCCATCTGAAACAACTGAAAACAGAAAACAAGATGATTTTACAGAAAACTGTTGGACCGCTCCTTTAAAACCACACTTTCCGCCTTAAAGACAGAATCCTCCACGTCCACCTTAAGAAAGGTTTTTCTAACCGTCTTGTTGTTATAAAATAAACTCAAACACACACAGAGAATAACATAATGGATAATAAACAGTGCAGTGGCTCAGGTCACAGGAAAAAGTGTAAACACTGAATAAATATGCCCATAGAGCACTATATTTCACACACACACACACACACACACACACACACACACACAGATATATATATATATATATATATATATGTATATATGGTATATACCATGTTAAAATCTGTAATATTGATAATAATAATCCAGCAAAAATCAAATAATTTCTTTAACCAAGTGACAGTTTGTGTTTGATTATCTCACCACACTGGCAGCTCATCTTCTTCACTTGCTGAGAAAATAAGACTTTTACGACTCAGTAATTCACTCAGTAACTTGTTGGGATGAAGATGTTTTTGCAGCAGAGGTGAAGATGAGACTCGTGTTTCATCTCCTTCCTCCACAGGAGCCTCGTCCTCAACTGAAACACCTGCAGCGTTTCTCCTCCTCCACTTCATCAGGACAGCAGGAACACCTCCACCTGAGTCACCAGGTGAGACCTGCAGAGAGAGAGAGAGAGAGAGAGAGAGAGAGAGAGAGAGAGAGAGAGAGAGAGAGAGCATGATGGATGGTGTGAGTCATGGTGAGGAAGAGGAGGAGGAGGAGGAGGAGGAGGTGGTGATTTCCTGCAGGTCGTCGCTCTCTGCTCTGTTATTTTTCATGTGAGGAGGAGCAAGAAGGAGACGCACAGCAGCAGGAGTCACTCACCAGGTCAACAACACATGAGCACAAGTTATTAATAACAAGATGCTATTAAGTTATAAGTTCTAATATTGTGTGTAAAATCAATCAGTTCTAAGTTTTAATAACATACATGAAGGTCTGTAAAACAGTTTCGGCACTTTAAATAAATCAGGGAGCTCATCTTTGAACCTTGAAATGCATCTTTAAATACATAAATTATTATTTAAAACAGTTTTTTTCATTTTAGGGTCTTATTTGACTTTTTCTTCTGGCTGAATCTTCTTCAGAGCTGACTGTTGAAACAGGAAGCGTCAGATGTTCAGAGTCAGACTGACTCTCTGCGACACAAGAAAAGGAATAAAACTGCTTTTCAAACCATCTTTTCTGTGTTTCTGCTGTTTGAAGCTGCTGCTCTCTGCAGCGATCGATACCAGGATCAATACAGAAGCAGAGAAGAGAGATGTTTACACTGTCGGCATGGACTGAATCTTAATGTGTCTTCACTTCTTACAGCAGCAGCAACACTACAGGAAACCACAGACACGAGCAGAGGTCAGAGGTCACACACTTCCTGTCTGGACCGTCCTGCGGGATCGACACGTCAGAGGAGAGAAAAACAGTCGGAGCTGAGACGAGTTTTACTTTTAGAGGACGTTGTGGTTCTTATCAAGCTGATTGATCATTTTTCTGATCAGTTTATTTTTAATCAGTTATTTGACGATATAAAAAGAAGGTGTGATGTCATGATGGCGGGATGGCTGAGGGGGGGGCGTGTCTCGCAGGCCGTCATCCTGCCGCCTGACCTCACTGCACAGACTCCAAATGATGTCACACAAGCAAGATGGCCGCTCCTGGAAAGATAGAGATATTTTGGCTTCACTTTTGCTCGCTTAGAACTAGAGACGCGTCGTCCATATTTATATCCAGTCAGTGGTTCTCATCAACAATCAGACGACAAACTGAAATGTTGCTTCACCTGCAAAACCTTCAGACTGTGTGGGTCAGTTTTTATTAATCTTGTATGTTGTGTTGACTCTAAATGTTTTAATCTTCCTTCCTGTGGATTTCACTCTCTCACTGAATGTAAGCGGTCGGTTTGTTCAGCAACAATTACACTGAAGTTTATTGCATCTAAACACAATGTTGACAAAAAGAGAGAGAGGCAGGAGATATTTTTGGTGCCGCTGGTTCTGGAAGTAAAACTCTCATTAATTTAAATACAGTTTGGATCAACATGAAACTCTCCTGGTTGAATCATCACAACAAAAGATGAATGAACGACTGTGTTAGAAAATATCTGGTTGAAGGTACAAGACTGTGGACATAAAGATGTCAGGGTAGAAGTTCACTACGACTCTCGAGGTGCGTTTCAGCAAGAAACAGCCAATCACTGAGCTGAAAATTCTGTCACATGTGTCGCTAACGGCGAGCGGAAGATTAATATTACGATGCCGAGAAAAATGATTCTTTACTTTTAGTTTCTGGGTCCCTTTGAGTGAATTCAGTAACCATGACGACATGTTTTGTTTAATACTTCAGCAACGAAGCATTTTGAATTCGTTACGCTCTGATTCACACCTCTGACTGGCTTCTTCTCCATAGCAACGGCAGCCGAGGCTCATGGGTATTGTAGTATTCTCACAGACAAAACGTGATTTTCTGAGAGACAAAGTGTAAATAATGTAAACTGATATCAGAATATAAACCTGCAGGATCTTTACATTAACCAGGAGAGTCCTGAGATTCTGTGTTCAGTAACATCGAGGAGATTAAAGAAATATTTGAAATGAGAATTTTGAGAACTCACAACTCTAAAACGTGCACTAGCATTTTACTTTATGCTAACCAGCGTTAGCTCAGGCTCAGAGGTTTAAGAGACTTCACACTGCTAGCTTAACTTATCAAGCTTTCAGTTTAGCACAGAAAAGAGTTCAGAGACAGTAACTGTTAACCAGGAAACTAGAGATTAATATTGTCCCATAACTTGTTAGTTTAGAGCACAAACTGTATTCTTTTCAACAAACACTATCAAATGTTTGCCAGCAGCTGACAGCTAGCTTCATCCCAGGAGAGTCCTGAGATTCTGTGTTCAGTAACATCGAGGAGATTAAAGAAATGTTTGAAATGAGAATTTAGATTTTGAGAACTAACAACTCTAAAACATGCACTAGCATTTTACTTTATGCTAACCAGCGTTAGCACAGGCTCAGAGGTTTAAGAGACTTCACACTGCTAGCTTAACTTATCAAGCTTTCAGTTTAGCACAGAAAAGAGTTCAGAGACAGATATTGTTAACCAGCTAACTAGAGATTAATATTGTCCCATAACTTGTTGGTGTTCTTTTTAATAAACACTATCAAATGTTTACCAGCAGCTGACAGCTAGCTTCATCTCAGTCTGATTCACAGCTTGTGTTGTGTTTATTGAACAAGTGTCAAAAGTAAAAATGGAGGTTTTATCAGCAGTTTAAAGTTCTCTCTAACAGGATCAGGAGAGTTTTCATCTGATTCAGCAGCTGAATGTTTCTGTGTTTCGGTTCATTTGTCGTCCACAATGAAGAGGAGCTGTTTCTTCTTTTGTGTTCCTGTTAACTGCAGCTTCATTTGCATCTGGATCCTCCTCAGAGCTGATTACGCATCACAAACCAGGAGTCGACAGGAGCCGCAGACGGATCAGAGCTGCTGTTGTTCAGGCCGGGACCTCGCTGACCTGCCAGGGAGGAAAAACATGAAGACAGAACATGTTGCTGGAAACTTTAAGAAACTGTTTTTCATGTAGTCTGAGCTCTTAAATATTATGTTGACTCATACACTGTCCTGCTGCCAGAAATACCCAAATGTGGATTCATCCACCGCTGAAAATAGTCCCCAACAAATGAACTATTTCCTCCTGTTTTAGGGAAATGACTGAAGTACGACAGGAAACTACCTGCCGCCTGGTTTCCCTTCAGGTTTGATCCAACAGGAAGTCTGTAAAGTGATAAATAAAGTGTGAAGGGTCGAGTCGGGGTCAGCGTTTCCTCTCAGACACCGTGTTTAGTCTGAGAATCATTTCTGTGGGCTCACGGTCATTTCTTTAAATCTTTGTTTGTGTGTTTTTATTTGTTGTTCCTGGTTATTTGTTGTTATTTTTTTTTACAACGTATACTGCAGCAGCTGGAACCAGTTTGACTCCAGTAAATCTGCAGGATCCAGTTATTTGCTCCCAGTTTACTTACAGGCACAAAATTACACTTTGGTTTTATGGACAGGACACACACACACACACACACACACATACACACACACACACACACACACACACACACACACAGAAGCTTAAAATAAGAGTTTTTAATATATTGACTTTAAATAATCAGCAGCTGTTACACAAAAAGAAAAAGAAATCAACTGAAAGACACAAGAAACTAAAAGAAGAAACTTCTCATCTTCTTGTTTCTGTCTGTTCTCAAACTTCATGGCTGTTAAACATTTTATATTGTTAAAGATTTAGTCGTTTTTTTGTGGTTTCCTTCAAAAAAAACTGCACTTAAAATTAAATTAAAGCTGCTTGGCTTCAATAATGTGACAGAAAAATGTAAAAACAAAGACAAATAAATATCCTGCATTCTGTTTATTCATTAATGGACATATTGTTTTGCTTTAACTTTGACTTTTGGTCCGTTTCTGTCGGACCAGTTGTTTGTTTGATTCCAGCTGTTTTCAGTGATTTTTTTTTTTCATCAGCAGGGTTAATTGGAGGCTCATTTCCTGTCTGAGACGCTTTTAACCTGCAGAGAAATTTAAATGGGAACCACATGCTGAAACACACACACACACACACACACACACACACACACACACACACACACACACACACAGGCTTACCCTCACACTAACCTTAAACCAAAGTCTTCACCCTTAAAATGATTAATTTACGTTATGGTGACTTGATTTTGTGACTGTAAACAGAGTTAAGTGTCTTTAACATGAGGCTACCTGGTATCCTGCTGCTCCAACCTCAACACCAAACCTCACTAGTCCTCCTTCACTAAACTGTGTGTTCAGACGCAGCCTGGTTACACACAAACTCAAAGCAAAGAGGTGAAAATTTGTGTTCTGTCCAAACACACCTTTAAGTGTTCATATTCAGCTTTTTGTGGTTTCCTGTTATTTATATTTATGTTAAACATGGTCAAAGGTCCAAAACTTGAGGTGAACGTGTGTAGAAACGCTGCCTGCAAGTCAGAACTCAGGGCTTCAACCTGCTCTGATGCTTCGTTTTTGATGTTTTTTTCTACCTTGCTGACGAGATGACATCAACTTGTCGCACATGCTCATAAACAGCTGTCTGTTCTGTAGCCTTGGTTGCTAAGGTGGTTGCTAGGGTGGTTGCTAAGGTGGTTGCTAAGGTGGTTGCTAAGGCGTTTCCATGTGTTGTTCAGCTCCAACATGTACGGATGGATTTGAGAAGTTGACATTTGGAGTAAAGAAGGAGAAGAAGAAGTGAAATCCTGCTACTATAGTTTGTTTACGTAGCCTCCGGAGCCAGAGGAAGCTTCCTGAAAGCTGACCAATCAGAACAGAGTGGGCTCATCAGGAGGCGGGGCCTTAAAGAGACAGGAGCTAAAACGGCCTGTTTCAGACAGAGGCTGAACTGAGGGGCTGCATAAAGGACCAGTAGAAGATAAATAAGGAGTTTTTAACTGGAAACCAGTAAAGATATTCCAGTAGAGCCCCAGAATATGAGTCCTTTAAAGTGAGGAGATTTTTGCAAAAATGTAAACAATTTTACTGTCTAAAAGTCTAATAGATCCTCAGTAAGATGAACACACAGCAGTGTTTGTGGTGTAAAGCTTACATACTGTTCGGGTCAAATTTGACCCATTTGTACATGTGAGAGCAGTAAAAACATCCTTCTAGTCTGACATTTTATGACTTTTCTGACCCACTATATAAAAAAAATTAATTTTATTTTTATTTTTGTGCAGCTCATACACATTCTGTGAGTAGAGGATGTTCCAGGTTAAATCTGACCGCATTCTTCACATTTAATGAAATTCCTTGAAACCATGATGGCCGTCATGTTTTAGGGAACATCGGAATCGGATCAGAGTATAGTGTGACTGTGTAAGTTTTCTCTCTCTGCTCTCTGAAAGCTTCATTAAGGATGAATCGTTAGTTTATTAATGACTGATGGTGTTGATGAGTAGAACAGATTTGTGATTCAGCAGTTTGATACAGAGACTCGTTACCGTGAAGAGTATAAACAGGCTATAAGAGTTAAACTTTAACTCGTCTTCCTCTCTGCAGAGTTCTTCCTCAGATGTAAATCTGACCTGGAGGTCTTTTCTCATTCATGATGTGGTGATAAAAGCAGCTCCTCCCTCGGTGTCATTAACATACACTGACCTGACCTGAGATCAGATATCAGCCAGCTGCTCACAGGAAACACAAACAGTTACAATAATGCAGGAAACACGTCATGAAAATAAAATAAATATCATCAGTTCTTTTGGTTCAGATTAAAACAAACAAACAAAAACAGACGAGTCAGTTCAGGACTGAGTGTTAAAGTCAAACTACAGTTTATAATTTTCATATTTCTGTCAGTTAAACTAACAACATCACGCTGTTTATCATCAACTTCATGTTTCATGTGGAAAAAACTGAATTTTCCTTTAAGTACATTTCTGAAACAAGCTCCTGGTTTATTGTGTCTTAAACTCACCTGAACCTGCAGGAATAAAAACGTTATTAAAACAGTTAAATCAGTCATTTCACCTGAACTACAAACCTGCAGACAGATTCAAGTTTTACTTCATTTTTTTTTACAAACACACATTTTTATCAGAATATGTGAGTGATATGACCTGAAAGTTGATCTTTTAACGCTGTTTGTGAACAAAAAAAGCTCAATTTTTGAGCGTGTATGACAGAAAAAAGCTGCTTTTCAACTGTATTTTCATCCGTGTGTTTTAACCTGATGATGAGTTTGGTCGACCTGAAGCCGAAACATCTGCCTGGAAACACGAGAAGCTTCAGCAGAAACGCTGCAGGCGACAGAAACCCTTCAGTCTGGAGACAGATTCATTCATTAGTTTCATAATTTCACTCTGAGAGCCTTTAAATCTCCTGAACAGCTTTGATATAAAAAATATTCAGGAAATTATAGATTGAGATACTGACTGATTAGAGTTAAAGAGCTTGTATGTTGTTGATGTTTGGGATGGATCGGGGTGATGTTGGTGATGTTCTGTCTCCTCCGTCCTTTTAAGTTGTTTGCAATTTTGAAATTCATGGCTGCAGAGCGCCAGGAAGTCAAATCAGATCAGCAGGAAGCTTTATCAGGAGTCCAGCGCTACGTAACTTTACTGTAGTCACAGTTTGCGTCGCAGTTGGATGACGAGCAAAGCAGGACGCTGGAAGTGTGCTAAAGCTAAGCTAGCGACCTCCGGCTACTGTTAGACACGATCTCACTGTTCTGAAACATCTCAACTGTGCAGCAGCAGGTTCTTCCCTTCATTCAGGATCAGACTCTGCTTCATAGACCTTTAAACATCCGTCTTTGGTGATTCGATCACAATTCTGGACAACGACGGACAGTTCTGTGTCTGTAAGTACGACAGTTGTGTGTCTGCATGAGTCTCGTGTGACCACTTGTGATCGGATATCACTTCCTCGCTCTATATGCAAATAAACACGTACATCATTTCCGTTTGCAAAGACCCAACACGTTGCGTAGAATTTACAGGATGTTTTTACAGTTTTTCATTAAATAAACTAATGTAGAAAATCATCTGAAGTATTGAAGTATCCAGGAACTACAATTGTTTCTGCAAAGGCAAAACTCTTGTTTGAAGTGAAATGATCCTTTAAGGCAGAGTTTTTATTTAGGAAGTGCAGTAAAGTGTGATAATCCCAGTGTGTGTGTGTGTGTGTGTGTGTGTGTGTGTGAGATTCATTCATGTGCGCAGCAGCAGGGAAGCAGCTGAGGTGTTATCAGCTTGCATACGAAAAGACTGAGAGCTGATTGGCTGAACCTGATTGTGTGTGTGTGTGTGTGTGTGTGTGTGTGTGTGTGTGTGTGTGTGTGGTCAAGCCTTTAATGATGTATTCTGTGTGAATATCTGAGTGTTTGTGTTTGTTTTGAGAGGATAAAAGCCTCTTTCACACATGCACTGCAACCCTGACATTTACCTGGAGGAGCCATATGTGTGAACGCAAACGTCTGAATCAGTCGGACGAGACGTTAAACAGACTTTAGAGAAGCAGAAGCAGAGAACTGCTCGCTGCTGTAAAGGCAACAAAGTCCATCAGTGAGGGAGACGGTACGAGCGATTCATCAAACAACAAGCCGCTATGTTACACATGTGACTGGATGAACGCAGCGGGCTAGCTAAGCTGCGTTGTTTTGACTTCCTGTGATTTCTGGTAAAATAAAAGCCATGTTATTTCTGATGAAAAGCTTTAAAATGTTGAATTACAGCCGCAGCGTACTTTTCCCATCATTTCCTGCCTCCTGCACCGCTCATCTAAACCAAACAGAGTATTTCCGGCAGGTGAGAACGTCTCCTGCTGTTTGCTACATGTGTAAAAGGGCAACTCCGGAAAAACGTCCGGACTTGATTCTCCAGACACTGTCACATGTGAAAATGGCAGTTAAATGAGTTAAATACACAGAATATACAGACCTGTCGTGATCGGATCTCACTTCTCTGCTCTATATGCAAATAAACACACATCGTTTCCGTTTGCAAAGAACAAACGCGTTGTTGTTAAAGTGTAAATCAGACGGTGTGTTTCGTGTGTACTTTATCCATGAGACTCCATTTTGACTGTTGTTGTGGTTTCTTCTTGTTTCACACTTTAATATGACGCCACTAACACCAACATATCAGCCTGTTTGAACTAATATTATAACAGAAACAATAAAATCATCAGGAGAGCAAAACTACATAAAAGCTCATCAGATGTGCTGTTGTAACGTCAGCTGCTGTTCTCTTTCACACGTTTTTACACGTCTTTGTTTACATTTAGTCAAATTTAGTCTATTTATTCTTAAAATATTAGAACTTGTCTCCATTAAAAGTCATGTGAATCCTGTTTGCAGTGTTAAATAATGTTCAGACAACTATCACTGATTACTCACTGATCTCTTTTTTCTCTGTTTCTAAGTGAATTTATTGGGATTTATTGGTGATTGGTGACATCAGAGATAATGATCCTGGAGAAGTGTAAATCACACTGAATGATATCAATATGTGTTTCTTGTGTTTCTGACTCTCAGAAACCTGGTTTATGTTGCTGAACTGATTCACTCTCACAGCATGAACACTTCAGGTTCAATAAACCAGAAAGTTCAGTTACATAATTTTAGTCCAACGTGTTTTTATTCATTTATTGATCTCTGAGTCGAGTTCGTGGCTCAACAGAAAGTAAACAAACAGATTTCTGCTGTTCAGTCGATACAGATTTATCTCAAAACAAATAATTAGTCATTTATATTTATATTGAGTCCTGATCTGAAATGATGTGAGTTATTTTGTAAATTATACCTCCAGATGTCTGACACGGTGCTGACAGGTGAGCTCCAGGTGTTACCTTCTGCTCTGAAACACCTGGAGGAGCATCACAGCCGCCTGTCCTCAGGTCTGTTTACTGAAGAACTAATGAGGCTCTGACCTTTGACCCCTGCAGCAGACTGCAGGCAGGTCAGGACATGAAACAACTCTACACACGATCAGGAGATGGACAAAGTAACAGGAACATCTGTAACTTTGAACCGTGATGTTTCTGCAGAGACTGTTTTTATTTTCTGACAGATCGATCTGCAGGAGGGTCGGTGGGTTCAGTTCAGACCTGATCAATACTCCTGATCAGCAAGACAGAGCAGCAGGTAACATGAACACACACAGTGAGGAGAGTCCAGGAGTTTGAGCTAAATGAATAAACTAAATATTCTTTTGGTGCAGAGTGAGACCAGAACCAGAACCAAACTCATTCAACATAACAAAAACCACCCCTACAACAGTACGTTGTGTGCTTCACTCTGTTTGTTCCAGATAAAGATGATAAAGTTTTAAAAAAATTATGTTTATTTAATAGTTCAGTTTTTAGCAACTTTTAACAAACTCCATTTCCCATGAGCCCACAGGTCACTGAGGTCACAGAGTCTGTTAAAAGTGCTAACAGGGCAGATAATGAATGAACTCAATGACAGTTCTGTGATAATAATAATAATAATAATAATAATAATAATAATAATAATAATAATAGTTTATTTATATAGCACCTACCAGACCCACGCACACACAGGTCACTGACAGCGTCTTCACAGTAAGTTGGAGCAAGAAAAACTGATATAAAACATATAAAACAAGCGATGCCGCAGCGCCGAGTCTGAGTGTGTGAGATGTTTCTAAATGATGGAGCAGAGGAGCAGACAGCTGCCGAGTGCCGGGAGCTCTGGAGGAGAGAGCCGGGAACAGGAAATAACACCCACGAGTCACACCGGATTCTGCTCTGATCCGGAGCCGCTTACTGGCGGGAGGAGAGCTCAGAATTTATTTTTTAAACTTTGCGCAGCAGCAACAGTGAGTGCTCCGTCTGTGTGTCTGTTAGCACGTTTAGCAGAGCAGCAACAGTGAGTGCTCTGTCTGTGTGTCTGTTAGCATGTTTAGCAGAGCAGCAACAGTGAGTGCTCCGTCTGTGTGTCTGTTAGTATGTTTAGCAGAGCAGCAGCAACAGTGAGTGCTCCGTCTGTGTGTCTGTTAGCATGTTTAGCAGAGCAGCAACAGTGAGTGCTCCGTCTGTCTCTGTGGCTACTGGCTAGGTGGGCTAAGGGGTTTATATCGGTTTATATGCAAAAATATCATCATCATCATGTCAGGTCATGTGGGAAAATGTTTTTAGAGGGGATATGGAAAATGACATTTTGACACTAAAACATATGTACTTCAACCAAAATTTGAGTATTCTGATTTGAAAACAGATGGAACAATACTGGGAAGCTACAGAATAATATAAAAACCTCAAAAAAACAAACAATGAACACACCCTTTAAACAGCCTGGGAGGAGGTGAGGAGGAGGGTGAGGAGGAGGTGAGGAGGAGGTGAGGAGGAGGTGAGGGGTGTTGAGGGGATTTTGGTGTCCTGAGGGAGCTGCAGCCTCGTTACTGCAGGGCGCAGCGACTCTGGATGTTTACTGTGGAAACATGGAGGAGCAACAACAAATAAAAACCTCTTTTGTCTGCTGAACAGCAGGAAGAAGAAGAAGAAGAAGAAGAAGAAGAAGAAAATCACTGAACACACATAACAGAGATTTTTCTGTGTCAGATCTCAACTGTAAGAAGATGAAGACATTAAAAAATGATAGATTCATTTTTTTTTAATTTGGTAAAAGCATCTATAATCAAATCTAATTTCAGTCATGCTCAGTTTTCCATCTGGTGAATCCAAAGATAAAAAGTGCAGACTGACAGTTTCCTGCTTCACCCGCAGCAGATGAGATTTCAAGGATACAGTGGAAATGTTATCACACAAAAGTTGTAATTTCTATAACAAGTCATAATACTAGAGGAAGTTGTCATATTTAAAGAATTATGTCATAACTTTACAGGAAAAATACGATATAATATTAGAGGTTAAAATTGTAATATTTTAAAGTGAAACAATGAACATTTTGAGATAATGTTCAAAAAATATTTTAAGGATAACGTGTGATATTTGAGATAAAATGGTCATATTTTTGGATAGAAATTGTGATATTTTGAGGTTAAATGTGTAATATTTGGGGTTAAAATTGTAATATTTTGAAAATGAAATTGTAATAGAAAAAAGTCAGAATTTGGAGAATCAATTTTGTGAGTAAAATTGCATATAATTCAATCAATGATTTTTTAAACTTATTATTAATATTATTCTCTGAACACACTAACTGATTTCATCCCTCAGTTTAGGAACCAGTGGAAATATGTATATATGCATATTTAAGTATTCAGTCACTAAAGGAGATGTATTTCATGTACTGATGTATTTCAGAGTGAGACGACGTTCATAACCAGATGAGTAAAACACACTTTTCCAGCTCTTTTTTATCCTCCCAGTGTGATACTGGGAGTACTGGGCTGATTAGTGGGGGCTCTGATGGATGTCTCCCCTCCATGAGGAGAATTTAGAGCAGCGCTGTTTCCGCGGCGACCAATTATGCGTCAGGGAGCCCAGTAACCTTGGATTTATGTTGCCATGGCAGCAGACCCCACCATGCATTATGGATGATCATTGAAATTCAACACCAGCTACCTGACATGGTGACGGGGAGCCGCATGTGTTCATGTACATGTATGATTATGAATATATATCTTTATACTTGTATGTATATTTATAAATATGTATATGTATGATTATCATTATGTACTATATACTGTATATGTCTATTTGTAATTATATATATATATAAATATACAGTATATGTATGATTATATATATTATGTATATTTGTCTTTATATATGTAAGTATATACATATATATATATATAAATACAAATGTGTATGTATTATTATGATTATGTACTGTATGTATGTCTATTTGTAATTATATATATAAATATACAGTTTATATAAATGTATGACTATATTTTTAAGCATATTTATGATTATGTACATATATGTACACAGTTATGTGTATATATACATATATTTACTATATTTTTATATATTTTATTATATATTTATATTTATGATTATATGAATGTTTGCTGTATATATATATATACATACAGTATGTTGTTGTATATATGGGTAGAAGTATATAATACAGATTTATTGTTGCATATATCAACTTTTGGACCCCAATATATATATATATATATATATATATATATATATATATATATGTGTGTGTGTGTGTGTGTGTGTGTGTGTGTGTGTGTGTGTGTATATATATATATATATATATATATATATATATATATATATATATATATGTATATGTCACAAACAGCAGAGCTACAGATTGGAGGCACAATCTGGCAAATGATGACTGGACAGGTATGTCGGGGGAGGTAATGAGGAGCAGGTGTGCAGACAGGTAGACGATCAAGTTAAACACGATGAACTGAAACATTTCAATCTAAAATATTAAAATTTTATTTTCCTCAAATAAAAACTCCTTTTCAAGTTACGTTTTAACATTTATCTTCTGTCTTCGGTCACATTCAGGTGGATGTTTCACCTGCGTCACTCCTCTGATGCTGCACTTTGGATTCCTCCGTCGCCTTCAAAGGGTCACGTGACCACTTTCAATGGCATGCTGGGAGAGCTGCTGCCTCCCACCCCCCCCAATGGCATGCTGGGAGAGCTGCTGCCCCCCCTCCCCCACAGTAGGAGAGCCCCCCGCTCCTCCCTCGACTCCCCGCTGAGCCGGGACCTTTAGCAGCAGATTTGAAGCCTCTCTGTGTGTCCCGCAGAACATTCAGTATATTATAATCTCCATATTTAACAACACCGTGCAGGTGATGCACACGTCATCCTAACCGTCCTGATTACCTGCATGTCCTCAGACGTTCGTCTTCATCCACAGTTACTGAGTTCCAGACAGGAAGCTCGATTAACCGTCCGATCAATGCGTCTGTCTCCTCTCTCTCTCTCTCACCCTGCATCCTTTTTCTCTCTTTTAATGGCTGTAAATCAAAAGCCGAGGCAGCGTGCAGAGAAAACTGAATCATTATTCTGTTCTGCAATTCAGGTTTTTTCTTTTAACTCTCTAATTGTTTCCACCCAGTTTTAACAATGAAAGCTGCAAAGCTCCGTTTTCCCCGAACACACTACAACTGCCTCCGAAATAGATCTATTTCCAGTGACTCGCAAAATGTCATATATGAGTGTTTTCAGCACCCTCTATAGGATGGATGGGGACCAGACCACATAGGTCAATTGTACCTGCACTTCAGAACGACCCATAGGAGCGTAATACGCTGCTTTTCCATAATAATTATGTTTTATGGTCTATTTACCATCTAGCCATCGACCCAACCCGCCTCCTACTAATGAGGCAAAATCATCTTGTCTTTTTTTCCAGCTTGAATTTCAGACCTTTACTGTTGTTTTTCTTGTGAAGACAAGAACACAGCATTAGTAATTCATTTAGAAACTGAAGTTACCATTGATATTCATCAGCCCTGACTCTTCATTTACTAGTTTGCAAAAAACCTGAAATAGTCATAAAAAGGCTAGCACTTACCTGTGCTTCCAGTCTTTATGCTATGCTAAGCTAAGCTAAGCTAACCAAGATCTGAATCTATCTGATGGAACTGAAATCCATCTGAAACATGCGACTCTGCAGAGGTTTAAAACATTTCCTCCACACATTAAAAATGCGCATCCAGGCAACAATATTCCACCAAACCCTGGCGTCTCTGCTCTACAGATAATCAGAAAGGTGTCTGTTTAAATAAGATGGAGGACGGCGGTGGCGGTGTGTGATTGAGGGCAGAGCAATCGGCTCTGACAGCCTCCAAACAGAAGCTGTCAAAGCTGGAACGGCGTCCAGGTTTCCAGATGAGCCGCTGATGGATTCGGCTGTCTGAATCCATTTCTGCAGCCGGACGGACAGAACAGCCTCATTCTGTTGTAATTAACCACCGACCACTGCAACACGCCGCCGTGCAGCCGCCGCAATCACCACACACAAAGACGAAAGAAGAAGAAAATTATTTTCAGCAGCGAGATGGAATATTTTTGGAGGTGCACATGAGGAGATGACCCGTCCGCTCCGAGTGGAAGAAGAAGAGGAGGAGGATGATAAACTGAGGGGAGGAGGGAGGTGTTTGTGTGATTTAAGTGTCTGGAAATGAAAATTATACTTTTGTGACGAAGCTGGATGTAAAACTGTCACACTGACTCAGAAAGCTGACATGTTTGAAGTATTTTTGGAGAGTTCAGATATTCCAGTTTCTGTCCAACTACTGCAGAGTTTTAAACAAGTCGGTTTAAACATGTCAAAACAGGGATTAAAACAAGACAAACCAGGACATATTATTGATTAACAGGAGATAAACCAAGCATTAACCTGGATTAACTAGAAAGGACCAGAGATGACCCAGAGATTAACAGGATACAGATTAAAGAGTAAAAGGGGACCAAGAATTAAAGCAGGACAGACCAGATACTGACCTGAGACAGACTAAGGATTAAAAAATAGACCCAGGATTAATAGAAGATAGGCAGAGGATTAAGATTAGACATAGCTGGCATTAACCTGGAAAAGATTAGGGGTTAAAAGGAGACAGAACTGGGATTAACCTGAGTAAATCCAGAGATTAAAGCAACAAAGACCAGGAGTTAACCTGGAATAGAACCAGGACTAAACCAGGATAAACCAGGCACTAACCCAGGAATTACCAGGGATTCATTTGGAACATACCAGAGATTATTTTAGGATAAACCAGGGATTAACCAAAGACAGATTTTAAATGAACTGGAGATAGTCCAAGGATTAAATTGGGACAAAACCTAGGACAGACCAGAGAATATTTTGGGATAAATCAGAGATTAACCACAGACAGCCTGGGGATTAATTAGAGGTAATCCAAGGAGTAAAGAGAGACAAACCAGACATTAACCTGGGACAGATTTTGTAATAACAGGAAATAGTCAATGGATTAAAATGGGATGAACCAGGCATCGACCCATGAAATACCAGGATTAAAGTAGGATAGAATGGGGATAAAACTGGGAAAAAACCTGGGACAGATCAGAGATTATTTTGGGATAAACCAGGGATTAACTCTAGACGGCCCGGGGATTAACAGGTGGTAGAACAAGCATACCAGATTATCTCAGGTTACACCAGAGATTAATCCAAAACAGTCAGGAATCAATAGGAGGTAGGCCAAGGAGTAAAGTGAGACAAAACAGGGATTAACTCGGGACACATTTTCGGAATCGCAGGAGATAGTCCAAGTATTAAAGCAGTATAAACCAGGGATTAAAGAAGAATTGACCAGCGATTAACCAGATCAATAGATTCTGAATCAGGAAAAAGTCATCCCGAAATAAATCAAACATTAAACCAGAAAAGTTCAAGAACTGATTTGGGACAGAGCAGAAACTATCTCAGAATAAATTTGAGATTAACCCTAAACAGTTTTGGGATTAACAGGAGGTTGACCAATGAGTAAACTGAGACAAACCAGGGATTATTCTAGATATAGATATAGTATTAACTCAGGAAAGGCAATGGATAAATACATGGGGCAAAACCTGTGACTAACCAGATATTATCTTGGGATAAACCAGGGTTTTACCCGACACAGCATGGGGATTAACAGGTTGTAGACCAGGGATTATCCTGATACAGATCAGGGATCAACCCGGGAAAGACCAGGGATTAATTTGGAGCAGATTTTGGATTTACAGTCCAAGGATTAACCCGGAATAAACCAGACATTAACCTGTTACAGGCTAAGGTCTAAACGGGTCAAATTACAATGAAATGAGGATATTTTTAATGATTTTATTGCCGCTGTGATTTTTTTTCTCTCGCACCCCCATCAGGACAGATTTATGCGACTGATAATGGAGAGATGTTATGCTCAGATTAGTTTTGATTTAAATGTCCAGACTGAAGCTGCAGTCTTCAGCCTGAGAGCGAAGCAGCTGGTTTTTCTAAAAACCACAAACAGAGACCAAGCTGTCAGATTAACCCTTCCCCCGCTTTCCCATCACCGTCTCTCTGTGGGACTCAGGCAGGGAGGGGGGGTGGGGGGGGTGGATGGGGGTCTGTGGATTTAGGCCAGTGAAGCCATCCTTCACCCTCCTCCTCCTCCTCCTCCTCCTCCTCCTCAAGACCAAGAGTTCAGCTGAGATCCCACACTTTGATAATCTGTATTAAGAGTTAAATATCTGTCATGAACTATTTTATGATTCAGACTCACAGATGATACTTTTTATTATGTTTACTGAGTCCTTTGAACCCTGTAGTGGTTTTTTAGCCCATTTAGCTAATAATAATAACAACAACAACAACAATAATAATAATAATAGTTGTAATAATACAATTTTTATTAATTTTAAGCGCCTTTCTCATAACCCAACACTTTTTATGCAGCTAAAAACCTAATAAAAATAAATAAATTTAAATACATTTTTAAAAATATACGTTAATGAAAAACTTAAATTACCACAGGAATGTCTTAATGCCTGTATGCCTGTATTTAAAATTAAAAAAAATAGTTTCTGTTGGTTTTTACCAGATTTTAGAGTCTTTTATTGCTCCAGAGATGTTTTGCACTTTGTTATCTTGTGATTTTCAGGACAATTTAGAAAATATATTTCTATCACACAAATTTCATTTTTGTGTCAGAAATATCTATATTTTTATTCTTCTTTCAAGCGTTCCCCTAATTTATACTTTAATTATTGTGGATTACTGTATTTTATCTCCTCATGCGTCTAAAAGGTAAAATAAATCCTCTTTGGTTTGATGTGACGAGGAGTCCCAGATAGACTTTGCTTTATTTTAAGGGGTCAAAAGGCAAAACTAAATTGAAATTTAGTCATTTTTTGTCTTTATCTTTATAAGTTTTCAATCCTGCACACATATCTGAATGTACAGAGGAGATTGTCAGACTTCCAGGGATGTAAGATCCATGTTGATGAGACATTTTGATCACCCTGATTGATTTGCTGGTTGTAATTGTTCTGTATCGATTAATACGTTTAGTGACATCGTTCTGATTGATGTCATGTTATGATGTCACAGTTCTTGGGAAAGAAAACAAAGTTTCCACACAGTTTCAATCAGTGCATCAAATTTTATCTCTTGTGACACAAAATAACCATTAAATGCATCAAAAACTATAAATATGAACAGAAATCCATGTTGACCTTGTTTAATTTAATTCCAGATTTACTTTAAAAAAAGGGGAAATGATCAAACCTCATTTCTCCGTCTCGTCTTGTTTAAAGAGAAATAAGACAGAACCCTGACAGACAGCGGTAAACAATGATTCTGTAACGCCGCTGAAGAGATGAAGCGAGGTTTGACGAGGGCTCAGATTGATCAGGTTTTGTGTTGAAGCAGCTGAGCGACAGCGCGGCCTCGAGCTGCGTTCACAAACAGCAGGCTGCTTCCAACATAAAGAAGAAGCCTGCAGGGGAAAAGAAAAGAGGCTTTTGGGAAACAAAACACCCTCCGTCCTCCAACCAAAACCCCCGACGGGCCGCGACACACGACACGCTTTTCTTCTTCTTCTTCTTTAGTTCAGACACAAACGGGAGGAGGACCGATCTGGATTTCTGTCCTTAAAGGACCAGTGTGTAAGATTTAAGGGGATCTACTGGCAGACACGGAAGATAATAGTATGTTGTAAATGTATGTTGTAGTGAAAATATGAATCGTTGTGTTTTGTTACCTTAAAACAAGTTGCCATGTTTCTACAGTAGCTCAGAACCAATCATTGTCTAGAGCAACTAACTAAACTAAACATGTTCTAGAGAGCACCGTATGTCTCCAACAGGCTTGGGGGGGGGGGGGGGGGGGGGGGTCGCAACTAGACGCCACTAAATCCTACACCTTTAAAACTTTTCTTAAAGTTGCGGAAAAGTTTTCTTCACTGTTTTAGACTTGATAAATATATCCGCTGATACTTCTTTTCATTCCTCGGGAACATTTCTGTGAATGAAACGGTGCAGAACACGTCGCCAGCAGCTCATCGTGAACAGGAGACGTTCATCAGGCTGAAAACAGAGAAAGAGTTTGTTGGAACAAACCTCACAGAGAAAAAAGTCAGAGAGGTTTAGGAGAAGATGTTCTTAACATGAAGCTCGATGTGTTTAAAACACTTCCAATGAAGGCTGGAGGGCAGAAAACACCCTCTGAAACAGTAAGAACTGCAGTAGTGAGTAGTGAGTGTTTGTTCATTTATTGGCCACAAGGGGCAACAACGAGCACATTCAATACTCGAAAACAGACTTTAACAAGCCGATAAAACAAGATTTATTCTTCATCAGAGGTGTTTTCTAACAGAATGTTTTTGTCTTTGCAAGAAAAAAAAGACTTCAGTGATGAAAACTAATTGGTTTGTTTGTTAAATATTTATCTGGTTAACTTTAACACTAAACTTTCTAATAACAATCTAATGTAATCCAACACAACAGCTCTGCCATAAATTCTACTTCTACAAAGATTATACATGTTCAGTTTTTGTTGACATTGTCAGAAAGGTTGTAATTTAACTTTATGTTTATTATTGAGGTCGTAGCGGTGCTGGTGGAGGACTGGAGTGCATTATATTGATGTCAACAAAAACTGAAAATGCATAAAGCTTAATAAAAATAGAATTTATGTCAGAGCTGTTGTGTTGGATTACAGTATATTGGGCTGCAAATAAAGTGCTTGAGTGTATATTTGATTTATTTTTTAAAGAAATTATCTTTATCAATCATCGCTTTTTCAAATAATAAAAAAATTAAACTAATGCAGTCTGAATATTTCTCCTGATTTCAATAAAAATCGGCTTGTTTCAAGAATTTTCTAAAATATAAAACTGAAAAGTGTTTCATTCTTGATTCTGTTGCAACAATTTGATTTATACTCGTTGTGCATAACAATCAAAACACACACAAAGTAAGTGAAATATATATATTTTAGGTGAATGACAATATTATTTTATATCTAAATATATACATATAGTATAGATATTGATGGGGTGCAAGTGTTCACAGTTTAAACTACATGAAACCTTCTAGAGAAGAATATAAAACTTAGGTAGCAGAATAAAAATAAATCTTTTTTTTGCAGTGTTCATGTGTTCTTACAAATAGCTCATAGACACAGCGGGCTGATGAAGCTGCTCCGCTTCTCTTAAAGGAAGACAAAAAAAAGAGAAAAGAGGAAGGATGTGAAGAAAGGAGAGAGGAAGAAAAGGAGGAGGAGAAAGAAAACGAGGAAACCACAAGGAGCCTTTTCTTTATCAGCGACTTTCTGTGACTGAACAAACAGTCGGAGTCCCTCTGCTCGGGGCGGGTTCACCTCTGAGGGTTACAGGCCAGCTCGCTAATAAGCACCAACACAAAACCCCCAGCAGGCCGAGGTGGAGGGTGGGTGGGTGGGGGGGTGGGGGGGTAAAGAGGAGGAGGAGGAGGAGGCAGATGCCAGACTCGGGTCCCGGCAGATGGGGCCTGATGAATCCTGAAAGGGAGGAATTGAAACCCGGCGAAGTTGCCAAGCGGCCGGCTGTAATTATCGCCGCGCCTTTGGGTTCATTGTCAATTAAAGTGGCGGTTGGGGCGAGCGACAGCTGTGGCAGATGGCGGGGGTCCAGAGAGAGAGAGAGAGAGAGAGAGAGAG
This sequence comes from Thunnus albacares, assembly GCF_914725855.1. Taxonomy (NCBI): domain Eukaryota; kingdom Metazoa; phylum Chordata; class Actinopteri; order Scombriformes; family Scombridae; genus Thunnus; species Thunnus albacares. The sequence goes on along the minus strand of NC_058121.1, from coordinate 29,138,213 downwards.
AGGTGGGGGGGGGGGGGGGTCTGCTCCCTGAAGATTTAAACTAAACTCTCTCTGCTCCATGATGTGATTTATCAACACACTTTTTCACACTTTTTACACATGAAATCTGATGTGGAAAAACTAAAATGATCATTTTGTGACCTTAAAAGTTTAAAGTTTCCCCCAAAAAAAGAAAAAAAATATATGAAAAAGCTTTTAAAAAACACTTGTTTTGATCGTCAGGTCACAAATTTCAGTATTTGGAGTTTAATTCTGGAGTTTAAGAAACAAGTGACGTTTCCATCCAAATTTAGTAAAAATTAACCAAATTACCAGAAAATCTTCAAAAAAAAAGTGAATGAACGCTTGTTTCCATCCAAGATAGCAGGCGTTGGTTATAACATGTTACTTGCTATCATTTGGGTCCCAACAAGAAATCAGCTAACATGAACACAATGTCAACAAAATGGTAATTTAGTCTAATTATGTGGAAAAACTACACTAAACTTTGGACAGAAATTGATTAATTTAAACTGAACTGCTGTAATCAGTTTACCAAACTCAAACCGTTGCAGAAGAAGAACACACGAGTAGGTGACGTGATTAAAAGAGCGTCAGTCAAAGCTCAAACGATGGAAAACCGTGTCGGAAACGTGATGAAAACATGACGTTTCTGTTTGTTTCATGTATTGATGTGAGGAAGGTTACAGTCTCCTCATCATCGCTCCACACACATCTGATGTTTTCAGCTCTTCAGTGACGTTTAAATCACATGATTCAGGTCTGTTTACATTTACTTTTTACCTACACAGCTACTTCAACACCTCAGAGAAGCACTGAGACTGTCTACAAGAGTGAAAACAGTGTATTTATGAGTATTTATGAATCTGTAACTTACCCTGTATCTCCCCTCTCTGGTTTCCTGCATGCTGATTGGCTAATGAATAGCGAACACCAGTATTTGACCTTCCTTCACACATAGTCAAGTTGTAAATTTTGATGTTACATCAGTTTGCTGAGAGCAGCAGGAGGAAGAAATCCACCTCAAAACCTCAGATGAGGAACTCACAAGGCATCGTTTCGCTACTAAGGACTGGTATGTCCACAGCTGTTTGGAACATCATAATATTCATTTTGTTGTAGATTTCTTTAATGTGTCCCATTTGAAAGGTTGACATTGCATATAATCATTTCATCTCTTGAAATGTTGCCAACACATTTGTTAAACAAATACAAAAAAAGGTGAGCAGAGTTTGTTTTTTGCTTTGTCCCATTTTTTTAATTTAATGGTAGAAAACAATGTGGAATTCAGTGCACATGAGCGTAGTTTTATAAAAGCACGTTTATCTGCAAGGTGTTACTTTCGACCCGGTTCTCCTCTATAAACTGCTCCACAACAGAGATGTTTACACACAGTTATGAGACAGGAGTCCAAGCTACAAATACGTCTTTTTAATAAACTGTGAAATTATCATCTCATTAGAGACGAAGCTAACAAGCTTTTTTCACTCTTCAATTAAAGTCTTTACTAAATGAAAAGCTGAACAATCCTGAGAATAAACAGTCCGGTACAGAAAAAGTAAAAGCAGTGGTGGAAAGTAACTGAGTACATTATTCAAGTACTGTACTTAAGTACAGTTAGAGGTACTTGTACTTTACTTGAGTATTTCCATGTGATGCTACTTTCTACATTTCAGAGGGAAATATTGTACTTTCTACTCCACTACATTTATTTGACAGCTTTAGTTACTTTTCAGATGAAGATTTGACACAATGGATAATATAACAAGCTTTTAAAATACAACACATTGTTAAAGATGAAACCAGTGGTTTCCAACCTTTTTGTCTTTTGACGTCTTACAAAAAGCAGTGTGTAGTCGGGGTCACATTTCACATGTCTATGAGTTGTTAACAGCTCCACCAAATAGTGATTTTTCCCTCTAAACTTCTCACATGCTTTCATTTCAATAAATGTTCAAATGATCCAATATTTCAGCAAAAATCAAAGATTAGAGAAAAAGTCCAAAAACTGAAAACAGATTTGTGTATCAGAACTTTGTTTTTTCTTCTTTCCTCTCCCATTAATCATCTCACCACCCCTCAGATTTATCTGCTGACCCTTTGGAGGGGCCCGACCCCTAGGTTGGGAACCACTGGACTAAACTAGCTAACTGTATATAAAGTAGTGTAAACTAGCTCCACCTCCAGCAGCTACAACAGTAACATGCTGCTCTAACACTGATGCTTCACTATTAATAATCTAATGATGTCATATATAATAATATATCAGTCAGAGGGACCAAACCACTACTTTTACTGCAATACTTTAACTACATCAAGCTCATAATACTTATGTACTTTTACTGCAATACTTTAACTACATCAAGCTCATAATACTTATGTACTTTTACTGCAATACTTTAACTACATCAAGCTCATAATACTTATGTACTTTTACTGCAATACTTTAACTACATCAAGCTCATAATACTTATGTACTTTTACTGCAATACTTTAACTACATCAAGCTCATAATACTTATGTACTTTTACTGCAATACTTTAACTACATCAAGCTCATAATGCAGTAAAGGTACATAAGTATTATGGAAGGTGCAATAATTATAGTAAAATAAATTACTGCAATTACTGCAAAAAATGAGTCTGAAAATATATAGTATATAAATGTATAGATGTTCTACATATATGATATTAAAGAGCAGCTCTTGTCTTTTTCTGTGGTCTCACTTTATTTTAATGTCAGGAAATGTTTTCCATCTCATTATGTCTGAAAATCAAGTAGTTCCTCTCCTGCTGTTTCCACTCTCTCTTCAGTCTTCAAGTATTTAAGTATATCTTTGGCTCCGCCCACTGAGGTCAGACTCAGCCAATCAGAATGCTCCGTGTCTGAGGCGGCTCTGCGTCTGAACAAAACACTGAAGAACTACAAACTGTGAAAGCACTCGAGTGTGTGTGTTTGGGACCCATCTGCTGTGTGAAGGGCCACTACTGGGGGTCAAAGGTCACTGTTTCCAATAATAGCCATTAGCAATGCTAACAGGTTGCTGTTAGCCAGGTGGCTTGGTCACCATGGCGCCACCAGCATGACCTACTTCATCATCATCATCATTATTTTTACTGATTTAATCTATTTCATTCAATATATTTTTGTTTACACTGTCATATGATGATTTTCTAGACTCTCCTGCTTCTCAGAGGATAAATCCTGATAATTTTCCTTCTTCTATAGAAATGTTGTTGCTAATCTGACAGATGGAAACATGCTAACACCAACATATCAGCCTGTTTGAACCAATATGACGACAGAAACAATAAAAGAGCACATTAAAGCTCATCAGATGTGCTGCTGTTCTCTATCAGACACATCACATTTGTTCACATTTTATCAAACAGTCTCCACTAAAAGTCTGCTGAATGTTCTCAGTTTCTTGTATTTTGAACAAGATTTTGTGTTTGGCTTATTTATTTAAATATTTGCCGCCTCGTTAGTCATCTGTCTGTTTTGTTGATTAGGTCTCAATATGTAAATGATTTATGGTACAATGATTACTTTTAGTTATTTAGCTAATTTCAAATGGAAATTTGATCTATTGACTCCTGGAATGTAAATTTATTCTGTTTAATTTCATTTTTATGTTTATGTATTTATTTATTGTGTATGGTTATTGTAGGCTTGCTGTTGTAATTTGTTTCTTTTCTCTGGGAATGCATTGTTGCTCCTACAATCATGTGTATCGTACATAGACTGTATATAAATATGGACGTAGTCACCGTGACGTCACCCTTGGATTTGGTCGTCGCCATGTTTGATTTTTGGAGCCAGAAGTGTCCATATTTGGACGAGAGGGTGGAGCTGACCATAGCACTAGCTGCTAACGTGGTTAGCACGGTGCATTTACAATCTATGGTTAACAGTGATCATGCTAATGCTGATGCTAATTTTCACTAGCGAAAAACAAGCCTAAAACCATTAAAACAAAATGTACTCACCGGAAAAACTGATCATCCGACTCATTGATGGGTCTTTTATTACAACCAAATGCTGAACAAGACTGTTTTTAGGCGACAACAATGTTACAACTAACTTTACTGTACTGAAAACACACTGTGAAACAGCAGCAGCTACGTCTGTACGCAGTGGTTACGTTACGTAAGCAACGTTATCGCCAGGGTAGCGACTTGTCAATCACAACGTAGTCACACCCTAAAACATACAGTGCTTTATCGTCAAATTTAAATTAAATGGGACCATAATTTACAAAATGATCATCATGCTGTATTAAAGAAGACTTGAAACTAGCGATTGAGACCATAAACGCATTAGGAAACAGTTCACTGAGGTAATAAATCAAGAGAGAAGTAGGGTCATTTTCTCATAGACTTCCATACAATCGGACTTCTTTTTGCAGCCAGTGGAGTCGCCCCCTGCTGGCCGTTAGAGAGAATGCAGGTTTTTAAGCACCTCCGCATTGGCTTCATTTTTCAGCCCCAGAGGTTGCTGCTTGGTATCATACAATCAAATAAAGTGTAAAAAAAAAAAAAAAAAAGTCATGAATCAGCTGTTAGCCGCTCCTGTTTGCAGTGTAACATGATGGACAGACAACTATCACTGGATTAAATGATACTGAAGAAGACTTAAAAATGTGATGATTCTCAGGCAAGTTCAGCAGCGTCTTTTTCTCTGGTTTCTAAGTGAATGTTTGCAGAGGTTTATTGGTGATGGACATCATAGATAATGATCCTCAGGAAGTGTAAGTCACACTGAATGATATCAGTATGTGTTTCATGTCTGAGTGTTCAGATCTGACTGAGTTATGACCAAGAAGGTTTTTTGACTCTTTCTCTTTTGGCTTTGTCCTGCTGAACGTCCATGTCTATTACAGACCAGATCCTGTCATTTACCTGTGGTTAAATGCTGTCTAGAACCATGAGTTCCCCCTGTGACGTTCATCCATACTGAATGGGACTGAAGAATAATTGTGAATAATTGATTGTTAAAGCTCTAGGTATTTGACATTTAAAGTTTTAAATATTAATTTTCTATTGTTGAAAGTACATTTTAACACACAGGAATAGATTCACAGTACAGTTCAGTGTTTTTGGGAAACAGTCTGAAGTGTTTAGCAGCTGTTAATGGGTTTAATTGCAGACGAGTCAACAGACAGACGTGTGTTTGTCTTTAATTAGAGCTCTGGGTTTGTTTCATTAGTCATGTTACTACACAGATCCATCAGCTTCACAGTTAATCCAGACACAGTTAGTGCTGCTAACAAACATTTATCCCCCAGACAACACAAAGTAACTTCACTCGAAATCTATTTCAGGGGTTAGTAAATTACAAGACAGTCCTCCCAAGAAAAACAACAGCATCAGTCATTTCAGCCGATACCCAACAATGACATCTGTTTATGTTCTAACGATAGAGGAATTATGACTGGTTTACTTTAAGGGATTGCTGTTAACGCTCGCTGTCGATGTGTTCAAAGACACTTTGTCATCTCAGATCAGCTCCTCCGCTCAGGAAGACTTTCTCTATTGTAGATGGGCACGTGCAATTGATGAATGAATGTATTTGTTGTGGTTTTATCGTTGTTTTGCTGTGATTTTATACTACAGACACTATGATGTCCAAGGCAAATTTCTTATGATATGAGAGTTGCTGCAGAACAACCATTCGAAAATTGTTGTTTGTATCAGTTTCGGATAAAAAATGAAACAGATGTGTAACATGAAGAAATAGTCACATTTAAGAGTTCATATAGATGGTGGATCTCCTCATAAGTTGTTTTGTTTTTTACTGTCTTCTGTATTGTTTTGTTTCTGTGAATTGTAAATGTTGTATTTATTGCACTTTAACAAATTTTTCCCTCAGAGACGTTACAGTTTATTTAATTCTCCTGGCCGCGGTGTTATGGAAACCCTCGTCTCTTCTGTCTCCATCTGAACCTCTGTGCTGCACCATAAATAACATTAATTCAGTGTTATTGGTGTGAATATTGTGCTTCTTTATCTCAGCAACACACATGTGGACCCTGAGTGAAAGTGTTAATGATTCTCATTGAGTTAATTAAGCGTCTATTCAGAAGAAGCATTGTGTTCATTATCTTCTCTTCGACGGCCCCTCCTCCTCTCAGACTGCATCATTATTAAACATTCTTCCCGCACCAATAAAAATGAACAAACTAATTGTAAAATAATAACGTGTCTGACATGCTGCTGTCTGCTGGGCTGGTGTTTGTTAGCTCCGAGCCCCTCGGCCCGGGTTTGGTATAATTACACATTCAGAGAGTCATTTATAATGGAGAGGTGCTTTGTGTGGCAGAGAGCAGCCGAGTGTTTAGGAATAATGTGTCTCGTCATTCATCAGAGACGCCTTCTGAGCATAATACAAAAGGTGAATAAAGTTTAAGCTTTGTTTGAGGATCAGCTCGTTATACTCTGGAGAGAAATGAGTTCAAACTGCATGCAGGTGGACGAAAGCTTTAAAAATTAGTATCAGCAGTTACATTTAATCAATTAATGATTTGGTTTGTAATGAGAAAATGTTCTATTTCTTTTATTTTTTTTATTGTGTATGCGAGCATTTGCATATAAAAGTGCTAAACATGCTTTGACAGCGGCAGGTTTTGATGGGATATAAGCTGATATTTCAGAACAAAAACATCTCAGCAACGAGGAACAATCAGATCTCCCTCTCACACCATCCCCACTTCCATTAGTGTTAATTGTTTTTTTTTTTGCTGACTTCAAATGGGTTTGTGTTTACTGTGTTCATCAGAAGAGTCTATATGAACACCCCCCTCTTGTGGTATTCACTAATTCTCTGAAAGTTCATGAGTTTTGTTGTTGACGTCTTCAGAAATGGTGGAGGCACCACCATTGACCACCATATGACTAATTTTAGTCATATAGAGTTTTTCTTAGTTATAATATGTCTGCGGCATAGATCTAAGTGTGCGGAAATCTCGTTCATAAAGTTACACATAATGTGTCTGAGGATAATGTTGATATTCCCAGCGGCCTCATTATACCTTTGCATTTCCTGCATTACGTTACCCACTTGCTAGCCAGCTAAATTGTTAGCCTCAGTGGCTTCTAGACGGTGACAGTAACATCAATATTAATGACGAGAACAACGAGGAGTCTTTTGGCGTCCATGTTGTCTAGCAGTCGTGTTCTCACAACTTAACCACTTGAACATCAAGCATGTCATGTACGTGACTTCCCATGTCGTCATCACAAGGTCACGAGTTCCATCTGAAGGCAGCATTTGTCAGATTAACTAGCAAAATATTCTGTCTTGTAGCCTGTTAGATATAAAAGAAATACTAAATTATCTAAAAAATACAACCTGGTTGATGTTACATAACGTTCAGCTGATGTTAGCCTGTTGGAGAAGCTAATATTTATATGGAACAGATTGTTAGTATATCCACACCAATTAAACTAAAAACTGAAAACCTCCTGTGTTGTGAGTGACAGAGTTTGATTTTAGTGAATTATGTGCCTAAACTCACACTGCCTTCAAAACCTACACAAAATATAGAAATTAAAATTTTTATTTTTTACATGTTCCTGCTCAGGCTAAAAACGTAACAGTGTCGTTATTTCACTGACAAACACAAAATGACCAAATGTAACAAGCTAATCTTTACAGCATATTAGCTGACTTTTTAATGTTAGCATAAAGTTAAGTTAGTTATTTTTTCCACACTTTGTTAATGTAGAAATGCTAGTGTTGGCTACAAGTGTCTGTTAGCTTCTCATACTTAGCAAAAAAAAAAGAGTTCAATTAACCATAAAAGAAACTCATTCTGCCTTTACTTCACTGACAAACACAAAACCACCAAATATAACAAGCTAATTTTAACTGCATATTAGCTGACTGCTGATAGCATAAAGTAAGGATCCAACTCAATGCTAACATTAAACGTTAGTCAGCCAATGTGCTCTATTTTTTCCACAGCCAGTTATACTCTTTGTCAGCCTTTTTTGGATTTTTATTACACTTAGCAGAGTTTTCACAGATACAGTTAGCTTCTCATTCTGATAGTAAAGGAGTGAAATTAACTGTAAAGCAGCCTTTGTCGTTATACTTATGTGGCACAAAAGAAAGTCTGAAAGCATGAAGTCCACAGTTAGATCCTTTTTTAGATCCAGTTGCTGGTCGAAATAATGACGACCCACAGATCTAGTTGATAACTAACTCTTGTAACTGCTGAGCTAACTGCTAACATGCTAGTGCTAGCATGACACAACAGCTCTCTCAGTTATCCTGAAAACAAAAGCCAACTGTTCCAAAGGCACACTGCTCCCAAAATATACACTCATGCAATCATTTTAACCCAAACCATGATCTTTCCCTAACCAAGTGGTTTTTCTGCCTAAACCTCACCAGACTTAACCACAGCATTGTCACACCATAAAACATTACTTTTTAACAAGCACGTCAAAATACAGTAATATATGAATGCCTAACCATAAATAATGGCAGTGCATCATTATTGGTTATCAGACACTGATAATGTTTATTGTAATAGGGGCAAGCCCCTTTACAGAAATAGTGCAATTTGTACCTTTGGTAGAGCACCCCAGTAAGAGAAAGAGCAGACAGCACACCAGGATAAATTGTTAAAACAATTTATCTCTATAATTCTCTAACAAGGATCCATAATAAAATGCCCTGTTCTATACACAGTGAGCGCTACTTAAAATAACACAGTCTTAAAACAGCAGAGTTCACATCACACACATCCAATGATAAAACAGCAGCATAGCTACTAAATGTTCCTTAATAAATAGGTTAATCCAAACAGAATAAAAATGGTAACCCAACAGAGTGGGGAAGCTGGGCTAGTTTTAAATTATCACAGTAAAAACACCAACAGTACATTAAAATGTGTGCATGCAGTTAAATGGGAAAGTGTCCCAGAGCGGTTCGGCCGAGAGACTAAATGCAGGATTCTCTCTCTGCTACTTAGTGTCCCCTAATTCACAGAATCACAAGCACAACAGTGCCCCACAACCGAATCAGAATTATGCCCAGGATTACACTACAGCCTCCGTCTCAGTCGCTCTGGAACTCCCGACTAAAACGCTGGCAGTGTTTTTGTAGAAGACACCGACTGGTCTGCTGATTACGCCAATTCACCACAGCTGTGCCGTTTGCGGCTCGCCAGCAGACTCAGGAGGCAGGAGAGAGAATGCAGGTGATTAGTACAAGCAGGTACTAAAATTAAACACTATCCAGCTGTACCCCTTACATTATTACCTGACAAAACAGACTTTTCATATATTACTGTGGTCTTCTGCTAAATTCGGTGTCATGTTTCACTCAGTGGAACGGCGATTTAATAAATCAGCAGTTACAAAAATGTGTAAACTGTGTAGTTAAGGCAGACGAGCATTATTTGGGAAACATCATGTTTATTCACTTTACATGGAGCTAAAATTAATACTGAATTATGTTAAATGTTTGCAGAATGAGTTAGTAGATGTTTACTAGTAAGCTCTATTCATTAACAATACGTTAACAGAGATTTTCCTCCGACAGTAGGAAGCGGTTAAAGACTATATTTGCCTCGCCGTCAGTTATTTAAAATGAAAATTAACTTATCAAACAGACATTTGACAATTCACTCAGTTCTCCTGAAAGCAGAACTCTGATTTAATGAAATCACATTCTAAAAATTGCGTTGACGTGCTGACTGACGGTGTTTCAGAATGTCAAACGTTACACATCTTACTTTAGTTTATTTAACTTAGTTCACAGAAGAGCTGTTAAATATGAGCCGAAATGTAAAGTCTGACTTCAGGAGTCATACGAAGTCATTACGTTATGATTTACATCATGATGTATGTTATCTGTTAAATAGTGTAATATGTTAGAAAAGCACTGCATGATGGTTTGTAATACTCAGAGTGGATTTTACTCTATAACTCTTGAAAGTTATCACGCTGCAGCCCTGTTTACAAGCTGGTAAATGTGGAATGTGTTTGTATCTGCAGACCTCCAAAAAAAGCATGAATGGAACTGCAAGTGTGTGCGCAAGACCACAGCTGGACACAAAAAACATGAATTGACCTTTAAAAGAAATACAACAGCAGCACAATTACTTACATCACCGTCATGTGGTTTTGTCCATATCCATAAAACTCACCTGTCATTGTTGTTGTAATCTGTGCTGCGTAAAGACCATAGACTGTATAAAAACATGGATGTAGTTACCGTGACGTCACCCGTTGGTTTCTGAAGAGCGGTTTGGCCGTCGCCATCTTGGCAGTGCGTGACGCTGCCTAACTCCCAGCCAATCAAAAATGGGCAAAGAGGCGGGCCGAATGGCTGAAACGAGCCACCTAGCGGCTGGTGGACCTGTCACTCAAAGCAGCCATGTCCTTCATTATGCAGAACTTTACAGCTTAATAAAATTTAAATGGGTAAGTTATAAAAAAATTCACCCCCCGTACAGTTGTCATGAAAGAGGAAATTAGCTACAGAGACCAAAACCGTTGTTTGTACCAGACTGTAAACATGTTTATTTCTGCTGTAAAGTTGGACATTTTAACATGGGGGTCTATGGGGATTGACTCACTTTTGGAGCCTCAAGTGGCCGTTCAAGGAACTGCAGTTTTTGGCTTCATATTTCAGCTCCGGAGGTTGCTGCTTGGTAAAGACTTGTACAGTGTTTGCTCCTCTCTGTCCTGCAGTTACTACAGACATGTCTGAACTCACTAGCCCACAAACCTCTAGGACTTCTGGGTAATGATGTTCATTAAAGACTGATAAAAAAACATGAATATTACATACAACGATATTACATAACATAATATTGAGAACGGTTCTGATCCAAAGCTGGATTTTTAGTTATTAGCACAGTTACACATTTTAATGAGATTTTCTTACTTCTGGAACAGAATCTAAAAGTTCTGGATTGACTCCAGCTCTCTAATCGTGTTATTAGCTGGCTTGCTAACGTTAGCTGGCTTGCTAACGTTAGCTGGCTTGCTAACGTTAGCCGCTGGTAAGGCGACATTCAGGAATCAGTTGTGTGCAGTCACCGGAGCCAAGCTAACGTTAGCTGGCTGCTTGTTAAACCATGTCTCCTTTTCTTCTTTTTCATTGTGTGTCTGATACAAGATCCAAACTAGACCAATTATTTATTTTTATTATTTCTTGACCTATTTTTTAATTTGAATTTTCATTTTCTCTTTAAAACACTTTGGTCAACAGAACAATGTGCTTTATAAATAATTTGTCTTTACTTTTAGGTGTGCGGGTTATGTAGGCTAAGTTGTAAGTTATATATATTGTCTCTGACATTAAGTATTTATAATAAAAAAGTTAATATTACATTAAGAAAGGAGGGCAGGAGGAAAAGAGGAGGTTACAGAAAAGGACAAACAAAGGAAAGATGAAAGAAAGAGGAGAAAAGAAGGAATAATTAAAGCAGCAGCAGTGAATCCTCTCCGTGAAATTGCATTCTGGGTGCTGGCGGCCTCCTGTCAGCAGCAGCGGGGTCAGACTCCGGGGCCCCCGGTGGTCCATGGCTCTTTAACCTGATTATGGGGCCGACGGCTGCTGGCAAACAGAGGAGCTTGATGAGAGCAGCAGCGATAAAGCAGCAGGCAGCTGCAGCCGCTGCCCGAGCTCAGAGATTAACATGAGAAAGCAGCAGCACTCACTCTGCAAACACACCAAAGAAGAAGAAAGAAACGCACACACGAGGCATCGAGGCGTGGAGTGTGTTTATGGTCTCAAACATAAAAGAGACTCGACTGCTGAGAGAGAACAGATTCCTCATAATGATCCAGGTCAGGACATGTTTCTACCAACACTCTTAATCTTAGAAACACAGAGAACATCTTAACATCAGCAGTATGTGGTGTGACACACATTAGAGGGACGTATTCTGCTCTCTGGTCATTTATATCCTGTTCTGATGTCAGACGTTGAACACGGTCAAAGTTCCAAAACTAGAGATCAGATCAGACACAGAAACAAACTTTTGAAGCAATTCGTGTAAAATTCGTGTTTATTTGGAGAGTTGTAGGAGTCTCAGCTGCTTGCCCCCCCCTGAATCTCTATAACGGAGCTGGAGAGCGCAAAATCAGCATGACACATTGAGCCACAATGGCTGCATTTATAGGAAATATGTTAGAAAAATTCCCTCTAAAGAGACAGGAGCTCAAACGGCCTGTTTCAGACAGAGGCTGAACTGAGGAGCTGCACAAACAGCCAGTACAGTAGAAGTTAAATAAGGAGTTTTCACTGTAAATCATGCAAAGTTATTCCAGTAGAGCCCCAGAGTATAAATATACATGTGGAGATGTGCAGAATATGTGTCCACTTTAAAGTAGAGAGATATATTTCATAGGCCCTCATTTTACAGCAAAATATAAAACATAAAGAAGTTGCAGTGAAACAGAAAATACCATATTTGTCTGAGCATAAGACAACCTGTTTTTGAAAAAGACTTTAAAGGAAACACACTCTGACGTTCGTCCTGTTGGGAAAGTTTCCCTGAGATACTTTTAATCCAAGCAGAAGAGAGTCCTCGTCCTCGTAAAAGTGAAACACTTCCATTAAAGCAGAAGGTAAATCCCACATTTATGTGTCTTGTCTATCAGTCTCTCGTGTCTGTGGCAGAGTAAAATAATAGAATTATATACATATTTATTATTATTATAATATTACTAGAATAGAATAGAATAATAGAAGTATTGTCGATCTTTCTATTACATTTGAACAGTGTTGTTGGACAGAATTCAGGGTGGAATTAATGAAGTTGTTAATTAAAATTTTGTGCGGCTGCTGCATCTGTTGCATCATGATCATCATTTTCTTACTAAAGGACGTATGTAATGCATTTAAAACTACACCATTACATACATTACATACATTTTTGTTTAAATAACTTTCATAATGCCTTTGCAACATAGTAAATATGTTGACAGCGTTATATGATGAACAATATGACTGTATGGAAACGAGTTAAAGGAAGTACTTTCATCATCAAGATAAATACACTGATGGCAGAGTCTTATTTATGATAAAACCACACTAACAAACCAACACTGCTGCTGCTGCTTGAAGCTGTTTGAATCCTGTCTGAACCTTCCTGCAACAACAGATCCACAGACTAACCAGCAGTATATGAAGCAGATAACTGACCCCGACCTTCACCAGCTGTGTCATTACACATTAATGCATCAATAATTATTATTCTGCATAATGAGACAAGTAGTAAACACATCTCTGACACACCTGACATTTTAAACTTGTTAGAAAACAGTTGTTTATTTCCACATCCAGCAGTTACGGAGCAACATTATCATTCATGTGTTTCTGTCCACCTGGTGAATGTGAGTCCAATATTCACTCTCTTTTAGCTCTGAGGGAAATATCTGGCTCTTTAGCTGCTAAATGTTTGCCGTTTGGTGCTGAGCAGGTCGTGTACAGTGACTTTTTACAGCTTTTTCTCTGAAAAACGACGCTATGAGAGCGCTGAGAGTGAACCAGAACAGTTAAGTTGCAGCCGGACAGATAAACAATGAGCTGAAACTCACTATAAAGCTCCGTAAAGCCGAGAGGAGCTGCAGAGTCACTGATGATTCTCTGTAGGTTCATCACTACGAGCCAATAACACATCACACACTGACATCATGGAGTCAAATCCTGCAGGATGATGATGTCATCGTGAATGACTCTTTGCTGCAGAGCTTTAATCTCATCACTCGTCCGCTGCGCTGACTCTCTTCTTCTGCAGTTTAATGAGGTTACAGTCTTCTTCTTCTACATCCACTCCTGCTGGGATTCAAATGACACATTCGAGTTGAAAAGAACAAGATGAATATTTAGTTTCTCTGCAGTGTTTTCAGCAGGAACGTGAACTCCAGGGTATTCTCTCCCACACACAATTACACTTCACAACATCTGCTCTGTGATTCTCTTTGTTCTGTCTGATTTAACGGCTCGCCTCCACGTCTCACTGATGCTCGTAATGAAGGTTTGGGTTGTTTGGAAATGGAGAAATGTCAGAGGAGGCTTTTGATAATGTGACTATGCTCAACATGACAGACACAGACCCCCGAAGCTACACATCTGCATGAGACGCTTATTAAAAGGCTGAAAATTACACTTCTGCACATCACATGAACCGTCGGTCTAAAAACTTTAGATTTTCTGCCAGAAACAGGTGAATTCCTACTGTTAGGTTTAATGTGATTTACAGAAATTTCACAAGAAAATTAATTATAGGTTATAAGGTTAAGAGGGTTAAATTTAAATGTTTTAAACTCATTATTACAAAAACAGCAAAACCTTGATTAAATAATTGTAAAAACCTTGATATTAAAATCTTCATTCATTCCCCTGTAAACATCATGTAAACATTCAAGATTATAGAGCCAGAAAGTCTCTTTTTGTGTCCTGGGAAAGTCAAAGTCACCTCCTCTGGGTCCCATATTTATCTGATCAATGCCAGTAAAAAAGAAAAGTCAATCAAAAATCAATCTGGCCTCTGAAGAACGTCTGGCTGCCGGGTGTTTCATGTCTCTGCTTGTGATGGAGCTCCTGTGTTCACTGATCCGATCTTTTAGTGACGGTTTTTTGTTTTGCCATTCATGATATCTGCTGCTGTTTGGTGACCACTGGACTTCCTGGAGGGGCTGTTAGCCGAGCTGCTGCTAACGTTTGTCCAGTTTATTTCTCTGATAACTTAAGATCCAGACGTCCAATGACTAAAATCCTTCTTCTGGCTAAAAGATATAGTTAAAAATGACCTACATTTATCATGAAAATGTGTCTTAAAACTGAATAAAAGTCCATTTATAACAGTTTGTGTGGAACAACCACAACGCCGATGTATTATCTTGTATGTGTGTAAGTTACTCTTTGGTAGACGCCATTGTAGCGGACAAACACAGCGCCGCCGTATGCATCTGGTGCGTGTCTACTCTTTGGTAGAGGAGGTATGACGCCATCGACAGGCGACCAAATGAAACGGTCCGTTACTTTGATTAAATTACAGATTTCTCTGAGTTTGAACATTGTTGGAAACATTTGGGATAATGTAAGTACACAACTCAACAACATATATAACATAGGTCTAGTTGTTTTTAGACATTTTAATGTGGAATATTTACATATTATAGCTTTTAAATGGCCAAATATGTTTATACATACAAGGGATTTGTCTCCAGTTTCTAGTGGCTTAAAGTCCCATTTTACCAGAAACAAAAAGCTTCGTCCGTCCGATCACAGGTGAGTGTATAAAAAGCTTCATCACCTGTAAAAAAAAAAAAGACAGTCGTGTCCTTAATGTTCCTTCCTTTGGTAAAATAAATCATTGGTTTGTTGTTATAAACATCTTCTAGCTGCGGGTCATTTAGTAAAATATGCCGACGCTTAAAAACATTCTTAATGCTACTTGTGGTGCAACATAAGGGAAGATCTGCTGCTCATGCTGTTGTTTTTTTTGATTTACATGTTTGAAGAGTTCCTGATTGGGCCTTTAAAATAAAAAATAAAAAGAATAAACCTACTAATGTTATAAACTGCAGAGAGTTATTAAAGGAAACGTTTTCATTTATTTGCAGGTATAAAGCATCCTGTCGACAGCCTCCCCCACATACAGAAAATAAATATTGGTTTTGTTATCGCTGTAATGATTATTTATGAAGTGTGAAGGATGAAGACAGCGGCGTTATCAGTTGATGATAATCTGGTTATATGGGTTTCCAGCGGGGCGATGCATCACTGGGATGTACTGTAGCAGAGACGGAGCCGCTGTCTGATTAATGAAGGGAGAATAAAACCATCTCAACACGTTAACTACCTGCTACACTCATCATCAGTTACACTCAGCAGGAGAACATTGTCCATAAATAGTTTTTATTCCTCAGATTATTTTTGGCTGTAGCACCTTCATCACAGTGATAAACGATGCCGGTTGGAATCAAGTCATGTGACTTCACACATGAAGCTGATGGTCATGTCGTAGTTGTAGGTGAATTTTTTGTGGAGTCTGTTGCTGTTTGTGTTTAAATCCTCTTTATGTGCAAACAGCTGTGACGGTGGGGCCTGCTGTGCTGTAACATTATTCCTTTTTAAAATTTATTTGAAATTTTGCTGCAGAGCAAGCGGTGTTGAGGCAGAACCCGTTATTACGTCATACCAGAGAGTCAAATCAAAGCTTTATCATGAGCCCGTCACAGAGTGCGTACGTAACTTTATTGTATTGCAGTTTGCATTAAAGCTGGATGACGAGTAAAGCAGCACACTGGAAGTGTTGCTGGTTGTTCAGCAGCTAAAAGGTCTGAACAGCCTTCCACAGGATGGAAATTTACATCAGGAAAGGCTGGAATTCATTTTTAGAGACAATCTCTGTTATTGATGAGTGGTTGTTGTGTGTGTGTGTTCGGCACATTTTACAGACTCGGCACACAACAGGATTCTCTACTGTTTCATCTTCAATCTTTGGATGAAGCTTTAAAACATGGCCTCTTTCTATTCTTCAGCTGAAGGAATATATCTGTGCTAAGCTAAGCTAACGACTTCAAGCTACTTTGTGAGGAAACTTGAACGCTATCTCACCAAAACATCAACCGTGCAGCAGCAGGATCAGACTCTGCTTCGTAGACACTATATACTGTCTTATGTCTCCAGCTGCAGACATTACTGCAGGTAAACATGCTGCTGCATCCATTAGGTCGTATTCTGATTGGCTGGGGGTTAAAGGTAGAGGCCACAGCGCCAGCCAGTTGGAGTAGGAGCTCATTAATAATGCAGATTTTATGTAAATAGCTTCAGAAACAGCCTGCTGGAGGACAGAGGGGAATCTGGGCTGTAAGGAAAGATGGATTTAGAGAAATTTAAACAACGTTTGGTGCATAAAATGTCACAGATATGATGAAAATACACTCAGGTACAGGACCATGATACCAGATCTGTAAGAGACATTCGTTTGTTCACATGAAACAGGTGCATCTAGAGGTTTGGTGATGCACTGACGCTCACAGAACTGGTTGATTAACTGCTGTAGCTGGAGAGCTAACTGCTAACATGCTCATAATAGCTTCTGCAGATTTTCTTTACTTTCTCTGTGCTGTTCTGTGCTCCTGTGTCACTCTGGAGTCACATGGTCAAACCTAGAGGTTAATTTGGAAGACTGGACAAAGCAGACAACAGATAAATTGCAAATAGACAACATAAGGTGCTAAAACATAATTAAATAGTGTAACACAGCATATGTGTCGTAGTAAATTAAATGTAGTGGAGTAGAAGTATAAAGTAGTGCACAATGGAGATACTCATATAGTTATCAATGTGATGTAAAATGTGCCATAAGTTGGGTGAGTCATGGAAGTCCAGTATACAAATTCTCACCCAATGTTTGGCACGTTTTACTCTGTACCCATAAGTACTTGAGTATTTCCACTTTTCCTGCTCTGGTTTATAGACGTTGACATCAGCAGCAGCAGTAAACCTCTGACTCAACTCTGAGTTAGTAGAAGTGGAAGAAGCCAGAGTAGCAGCAGCAGTAACGGGGTGAAAGCAGTCGTGATTGGACGCTAGAGGAAATGGAGCGGAGCAGGAAGGAGGAGCTGCTGATGAGGCGTGAACAGGCTGATTTATTTAAATGGACACCCGAGGGAGCTCAACCAGCCGACTCCGCCCCCGTTAGAGCGGGTCATCGCCTCCGAAAATGAAAGCTGATGTCAGGACGGAGTGAGAGTCAGTCTTCTGGCAGGAGGCCAGGAAGTGATGTCATTAAAGCCAGCAGTGCACTCAGTGACACAGACGCTCTGCAGCACATACAGCAGGGTGTGTTCATTGTGTCTGACTGTTCAGGTGTTGAACCTCTGATTCACACTGATTCTCCTCCTGCCAGACACGAGCTTCACCTCATTTCTATGAGCAGCCGCTGGTTCCTGAACTGTTTTTCCTCATCCTGCATTCCCATTTCATATGTTTCTTTGATTGATCAAGTTTATTTGTCACATGTAATCATATAAAGGTACAATCACAGTGAAATGTAATCCCACCAGTTCCTTCAATTTGTGCATTAAAAAGAGATTAAATAGAATAGGAATAGTAAAAAATACACGTGTATGATTGGACGGGGGGGGGGGGGGGGGGGTTTGGCTCTTCCTGAGCCTCTCAGTGCTTGCCTGGTCTCTCCGGTATCTTCTTCCTGACCGCAGCAGGGAGAAAAGGCCGTTAACTGTGTCTCTGGGATCTTTAATGATTCTCCCAGCCTTATTCTCGCAGCGCCTGGTGTAAATATCCTTTAGGGAGGGTAGAGCACCGCCTACTGTTTGTTCAGCTGGACAAACCCCTCTTTTTGAGGGCCTTGCAGTCCTGTTCGATGCTGTTTCCGTCTCAGGCAGTGATGTTCTGCATCAGGACTCTCAATGGTGCAGGAGTAGAAATTTCTCAGTATTTGAGAGGATACCTGGAATTTCCTTAAGCATCTGAGGTGAAACAGACTCTGCTTTGCCTTTCTCACCACTGAGTAAGTATGCTGCGCCCAGGCCAGGCCCTCAGTGATGTGGACACCAAGGTACTTGAAGCTGTCCACCCTCTCTGCCGAGGACCTGTTGATATTACGGGGGGTGTAGCTGCTTCTTCCCAAAGTCCACTATCAGCTCCTTAGTCGGCTGACATTCAGGAGTGGGTTGTTGTCCTGACACCAGCAGGTCAGGTCCTTTACTTCTACTTCTACTACTTCATTGTTGTGATCAGGCCCACCATAGCTGTGTCGTCAGTAAACTTGATGGTGTTGGAGTCGAAAGTGGCTACACAGTCGTGTGTGTACAGGGAGTACAGCAGGGGGCCCAAAACGCAGCCCTGAGGTGCTCCGGTGTTAAGGATGAGGGAGTGTATCCACCTACTGTCACCGACTGATCTGCCTGTCAGGAAGTCAAGGATCCACATGCACAGCGAGGTGTTTAATCCCAGATCGTTGGGCTTTGTGACAAGCCTGAAGGGAACTATGGTGAATTGTAGTCAATGAACAATTAGCTAACATAGCTCCTTTTCTTGTCCAGGTGAGATAGGGTGGTGTGGAGGATGTGTGCTATGGTGTCTTCTGTTGATTGTCGATGTTACTGAAGATAGAAACTCAGGACTTTCCTTGATAATGTAACGATCCTCCTTATGTTATGACGTCGGTTTACATTATTTACACTCCGTTTCTGAGCAATCACGTTTTTTCTGTGATTTTGGCGGATGGCTTAGAATACTACAGTACCCATGAGCTTCGACTGCTGTTGCTATGGAGAAGAAGCAATGGGCGCAAATCAGAGCGTAATGAATTTAAAACGCTTTTTTGCTAAACAAAACATGTTGCCATGGTTACAGTTTTCACTGTGGTTCACACTGGGAGTCATAGTTAACGTCTACCCCAACTTTTTACCAAAGCACCAGATATTTTATAATGCAGTTGTACATCTTTTGTGGAGAGTTTTATGTTGATCCAAGCCATAAAAGTGCTCAAATTGTGAGTAACCTAAGAACAGGAATTTCACTTCTGGAACAAAGGGTGCCAGAACTAGCGCCTCCCACTTCACAACTCTATTATAGTTGTAAAATCCAGTATGTGTCCCCTGCTGAGGTGTTGAAGGACAGTTCAGATTATGTTAACATAAACGTTTTGTGGAATGAATGAAGCTACATTTATATATGGCTCTGCAGTGGGAGGGAGGAGGTTGAGCTGGACCGTACAAGATGCAGGACTCTGACAGCAGAGACCCGGGTTCACATCCTGAGTCCTGTGTGTGTTCAAGTTCGGTTCAGGTTAGTGAAAGATGCTGCTGTGGCTTAAATGTTCATAAACATGTTGAGCTTAAAGTCACTGCAGACTCTCTGTATCAAACAGAGACCAGGATCTTTCTCTGACCTTAACCAAGTGCTGCAGGCTGAACACAACCACAAACACTTTCATACTGCTGGAGTTTCTACTAGAGCAGGTATTTTGGTGTAAAAAAAAAAAACAAGCAGGTACATTGTCTCAAACCACTCAACCTAGGGGAAACACTGTTCAGTATCAACATTTTTGCAGTTTGCCATCTTTATGTTGAGACAAAATATGATTCAGCAGTATTATTATAGTAGTAACTAGTATAGTAACATATTTGCTGTTGCAATTTAGTCGTGTATGAACATAAGTTCTAGGAGACAGAGTTGCCGGGAGTTCCAGAGCTGAGGTGTGCTGACTGCAAAAACCTTTAGTCATGAGCCAGGACTGAGTGTAAGAACAGAGAAGGACCCAAAAGCACGACTACCAGACAGAGCAGGTAAGATAAAGGTTCATCTTTATTTGTAGTCAAAAAACAGGCAAGGATCAAAAAACAGGCAGGCACCGACAAACGAGTTTAAAACGAAAGGCAAGAGGTCATAACAGACTAGCAGAAAAATAGATGGTGACACAAAAGACAAACTGGCAAAGTATGAGTGGGAAATGGGCCAGTATAAATGCTAGTGAGCAGATTGGTGAAGTGGAAACAGGTGTGTGGGAGAGTGAGGAAGAGTCAGTTGACAGGTTACTGCAGGGCAGGTGGGTGTGAAGGATCTGGAATGACAGGAGAGTTAGTTCATGGTGTGAGAGAAAGTAAATAAGATGAGGAATGAACTAAGACTCTCTCTGGTTTCTGGATGAAACAGGAGTGATATTATCTTGTCTTGTAGTGTTTGTTGAAAGGTGTGTTTTGTACCAGCTGAAGGTGTGAATTTGTTTCCTGGCTTTAAACCCAGAATACAATGAATTACAATAATCCAACCGAGACAATATAAAAGCATGTATTACCTTCTTGAGATCAGGGCCTTGTTCCCCAAAAGCATCTTAAGGCTAAAATGATGAAGATGAAGAAATGTTTCCCAAAAGCATCGTAACTGAAGGCTCTTAGAAATTATGGTAGATTAACAAGTGACTCCTAAACACTTATAGAAGGCTGAGAGCATCTGAAGGAACCAAAAACTACAAGTTTTCTCAGTTAATCATTTGGTCAATAAAACATCAGAAAGCATTGAAACATGTCCATCACAACACTTCAAAACACAAGGTGATGTCATTACACGTTGTGTTTTGTCCAACAAACAGAAAACCTAAATATATCAGTTTGGTAGTGTCGACAATACAAGCAGCAAATTCTCACATTGAAGAACCTGGAGTCATAAAATGTTGAAAAATGACTCAAACGGAAATAATTAACAATTTTTCTAGTCAATTAATTGACTAATTGTTGCTGCTGTAGCTCAAAGTGCGACTGTGTGTCAGTGCTGCTCACAGAGCTGCTAGCATGGCTGTGGAGTCTCAGTCTTGTTCAGGTGTTATTGATCTGAAGCATTGTTGTTGTTTCCTTCATTAACAAGCCGGATCTGTGTTCCTGTTTATTCCTCCCTGCTGCCTGCAGGACTGGAACTATTGATTCATTAAGATTTATTCAGCGTCCACATCGCAGAGACGTGTTTATTCAAATTGAGGTTGTGGTTAAACTGCAGTCACAATTTGCAGCTCAGCCTCTGAACTGATCTCAGAATAATTTCTCTAATCTCATCAGCTCTGGTTCATACGCGGCTCAGTGTCGGGTGATGATGTGATTAGAGAATATTTTACCCTCCGGATCGACCCACAGAGACCTGAGATGACCTGATTGATTTTACTGCTGAGTTGCAGACCTGCAGAGAGGACGTTACACCACATCAACCTGAGACCAGACACACACAGACAGACTCTTAACCCTGAAGTGTCACTTCCTGTCTGCGGCATCCCTGCTGTCTGATGGGCAGCTGTCGTCACCGATTTAAAGGAGCATACCACACATGTTTTCTTGATCATTTTCTAAACCTTCCAGCAGTTTGTACATTGATTTCTTTTCTTCCACACAGTGAATGGTTTCACTTTACTTACACTCATCACAGGTATTATATACTATCCTAGTTGACATTGTTGATATATGTGATGTGCTATCGTGTGTAGTTTTGTAGTCTGTATAATGTTTTCTGTGTGCTTTTTGCTTTGTACTGTTTGTTGTTGTGCTGTTGTATGTTTTGATTGTTTGGGACTGCAGATGTAAATTAGCCTTGAGCTAACTCTGGTGCAGTGCGTCATTTATGTTAAAAACTGTACACTGTCCGGATAAATAAATACAATACAATACAGAATGTGGTTAATACATTTACATCACCAGTTTTATAATCTTGCCAACAAGTCCTGAGATATAAACACCTCCAGAAACTGTCATAAACTGCAGTAACAGGCATTTTTAATCACAAAACAACACATTTTGGTGACATGAGGATATGTGTGAAGTGAAATCAGTTTACTTGTTGTGTTAGTTGGAATGAAAACTGAATCTTGTGTGACAAATAATAGTAATAATAATAATAAATTTGATTTTAAGCACCTTTCATAATCCAAAGACACTTTACATACAGACAGGAAAATTAACTGCGTCAAGTGGTGTGTGCTCCAAAAACACACTCTTAACACTCCGTCCTGGGTTAATTGGCGTCTAATTGTGTCTTTTCATTGACTTTGTGTGCAATCACTCTAAAATTCCTCTAAAATTCACTTTGCGTTGTTTCTGAACTTGATCAGAACAGGTAAATCATGATGTTGTTTGTTTGTTCTGCCCAATACTTTACTGTTATAAAGCGTAATAAACATTAGAGCTGCAAATAATGATTATTTTCATTATTGATTAGTCTTTGTGTTTGTAAAATGTCACTAAATAAAAAATGTCCATTAAAATGTCCCACATCTTCAAATGTCTGGTTTTGTCTGATCAACAGTCCAAAGATATTCAGTTTACTGTCATGTGGGACACAGAAAAGCTTAAAACCTTAACATTTAAGAAGCTGCAACAAGCAAATATTTAGCATTTTTGCCTTAAAAATGATTAAAAAGATTCATTATTAAAATAGTTGCCAATTAATTTTCTGTTGATTGATTAATCGACTAATTGTCGCAGCTCTAATAAACATTACAGACTCTAGTAGATGTAAGCAGCCACCTGAAACAATGAAGCAGTGAAGACAGAGCCTGCAGACATGTGGAAGAAACACTTGTGTTAACAGAAGAAGATGATGAGGAGGAGGAGGAGGAGGAAGAAGGTCTGGGCTTGTTACGCACACACTCTCACAGATGAATGAATGACACTGTGAAGCACAATCTGCCTCCATATAAAACAGCAGGAAGTCTCCTTTAATGTCTCTCTCTCTCTTTTTTTTGTAATTGGCAGGAAGACAAAAAGTTAATTTCACCATCTGTTTCTTGCTTCTGAACTGTGTCTGTTTCTCGAGAAGGAAGAGGAGGAGCAGAGAGGAAGAGCAGAAGACGTCACCATCAGTGTCAGAAAACAGTTGTAAGAATTACAGCACACAGTACAGCATGTTATTGAATGTTTTCTGAATGGGTATTGGCTGACGGAAAATCGATCAGTAACCATTCTGATTATCAAATAATTATTTTTATTATTTATTATTTTTTATGCAAAAATACAAATATTTACTGTTTGCAGCTTCTCATTTGAGAAATTGATGCTTTTTTTTTGTCATACATGATAGAAAACATGACGACGTCACCCTGGGAATTATAGGGAGCATTTTTCACTATTGTCTGAAATTTTATAGATAAAACAATTAATCAAATAATCAAAAATGGAAAATAATCGTCAGTTGCAAACTTATCAAATCTTTAATGTTCTGATTTGTTGGTGACGACTGATGGAGCGACTCTGTTCAGTCTCAATCAGATGGTTTTGATAAAATCATAGTGTGTGATTTGAAAAGTTTTTTAACCATGTTTGATATTTGAAACCAGTTACATCATTTGTATGTCGGTAAATAAACTGAAGAAGCAGAAAGGTTTGTGTTGTGAGAGAAAAGGAGGAAAAGCTAACTGAGCTGTAAAGAGAACGAAGAGCTGCACAGCCGACCATAACCTGAAGTTAGCTTCGTTTTGTCTGGTTAGAGTCCACGTCAGCGTATTTCCAAACAGATCTATCAGAACACATCCCTGACCAACAAAACCTTCTGCCATCAGAACTACCAGAAAAGTGATATATATAAAAAAACTAATTTGGTAGAAATTTGACATATAAAACAGAAACAGTGATTTTAAAATGAGTTTTTTTAACTGACAGATGCGCTGAAAGCTTTTAGTTCTTATTTTACTGAATGAAGGTGTTTGGTTTGGTTTTGTCGACCCTGAGAGCTGAATCACGTCCTCAGCTGCTTGTTGTTGGATTAAAGCACTGGAGGATGGATTGCCTGACCTCTGACCTCCTGTGTGACCCCCCGGCCTCCTCACACTGCTCCCGGGGCATCACCGTGTTGATCTGAGAGCTGCACAGGTGCACTATGGGAGCTCAGACCGGGTCTTAATTAACATTTCCCATCTGGAAAGACTGTTAGCTCGATATCAGTTTAAACGAGCCAATCAGATCGTTATCGCCGCACAGAGATTAAAAATACGTAGTATTCAGTACAAACTAAAAATTTCAGTTATACTTTAATATTTTGTCTTCACTTAAATCAAAAGTCTACTTACAAGTAAATTTAAGTTAATTTATGGGAGTGAATTGAATTTATTTTTCTCAATTAATAACATTTTGATAAGTACTTAAATATGTTATTTAGAAGAATTTAAACTTTATTATAATATTTAAGTCTATTTTTTACTCTGGACAAATTAAATTACTCAAATTTTGTTGCAGGTAATTTTTTAAATTTTTTCTCAAGTTAAAATATGATTCAGTACAAACTAAAAAATTGAATTATACTTAAAGTTAAAACTTTACTTACAAGTAAACCAAAAAGTTAATTAAATGACTAATTTTGTTAGAGGTCAGTTTATAGATGTTTCTGAAGTTAGAAATATGATTCTAACATTTGTGATTTCATTAAAATGTTT
This sequence comes from Thunnus albacares, assembly GCF_914725855.1. Classification (NCBI taxonomy): domain Eukaryota; kingdom Metazoa; phylum Chordata; class Actinopteri; order Scombriformes; family Scombridae; genus Thunnus; species Thunnus albacares. Next base: position 29,113,297 of record NC_058121.1, on the reverse strand, counting down.
CACTTTGATTAAATCTTAATATTTTTGTTTTTCCTCATAAAAACTTTTACATGAACACAAACCAAAACGAGAACTTACCACAAAGACGCAAGTCATCACAAAATATTTTTGCGGTTTATGAGAACTTAAAGGTGCAGTGTGCAGCACAGACTTGGCAGAAATGGAAGATAATATTCATAAGTATGTTTTAATGAATCTATAATCACCTGAAAATAAGAATCATTGTGTTTTCGTAACGTTAAAATGAGCCTTAATATCTACAGAGTCGCACGTTTTTCGTGACCCCCACTAGATGGCACTAAATCCTACAGACTGGTCCTTTAAATTCTTACTTTTTTAACTTCAACTTTATTATAAATTCAAGATTACATTTAAGTATATTGCTTACTTTGCACAAAGCCAATTAAATTACTTTAATTTTGTTACTGGTAATTGTATTAATTTGTCTGAAGTTCAAGTTCAAAGTTCAATTATATTATTATATTATATGCTATTAATTAAATTATATTTGAATTGATATTTTGTCTTCAACCAAATCAAAACTTAAAAGTTAATTTATACATTTTTGGTTAATTTATTTTTCTGCATTCTGGAAACTTAATTTTTTGTAAACATTGTAAAAACCTAAAATGTAATATTATAATAAAGTAGGTTTTTTTTTAGGAAACTTTATTTCTTTCCCCTGAACCAATAAAAACAGATTTAGTTTCACTTCAGAAACAAAGATGTTCACATTTATCGTGATGTTTTTGACACGTATACAACTCAATTCCAGTTGAGAGAAAATAAAATCAATCCTTAATAATAAAAACAATTAAGAATCACAAAGAATTTACATGTGATCAGCTGTTTTTCTCCATCAGATTGTTGTTAGAAACCAAAGCAGTGTCCCTCTCTCTCTGTAATGTAAATGTCTCCTCGTTCTTCCATGAAATAAATTATTTTTCCACTGACCTTTTTAAATTAACGATGTCATATAAAATATCACTTAATCTGCCATTTTCCACTTTTATTACAGCAATCATATATCTGTCATCACTGCAGCCGTTTGTGTCGTACAGGCTGAATGCTGATGCTGTAAAAAGAGCGTAATGTTTTATATACAGGACTGTGTGTGTGTGTGTGTGTGTGTGTGTGTGTGATCAGACGAGTGTGTAATTTGAGTTTATTGTTGTAAAACCATAACGACAGCGACACAGAGACATACGGCCGGCAGAAAATATCTCTGAAGCCTGTTTCACTGCAGAGAGGTGAGTCTCACAGTTTTTACTGTCTCACCTCTTATCAAAATACTTCTTCTGTGGTTTTCTGTCATTCACCTGCACGTCATCATCTTTGCTAGCGTGGTTTTAGCCACACTAGCAGCAGACTTAAATATCTGGACAATTATTGGATGTATTTTGATGAAACACATTCATGTTCCCTTCAGCATGAATCCTACTGACTCTGGTGACGCTCTGACTTTTCATCTAGCGCCACCATCTGGTCAAAATGTCAATTATTTATGACCAAATATCTGTAAAACTAGTGACATTCCCATCAGCCTCAGCTGTCCTTGTACTGTGTTAAACACTAATTAGCAACACCTAACAAGTGCTAATTAACACGCTTAAACCAAAGTGTTAAACATGGTAAACATTATACCTGCTAAACATCTGGTTACTGTAACTCTATGCAGATCAGTAACCAGATTTCTCTCCTGCACTGATAAATGAAGCTGTTTTCTGATTTTCTTTTGTTTGTTTTTTTGGTTTTTGCACAAATGTGTCTGAATTTAACAGTCAAATGTTCAGCTGGAAACAAACTAATTCAGACTCCTACAGATGACTTTGTGTTGGTAGAATCATTTTAAAGTGGAAATAGACAACTTTGTGTCTTTAACTTATCATTATGAAGTAGATGTTGACGGCACAGTGTAACGGCTACAGAATAACGACACCATCTGTGTTTAGATTGGTTCCTTATAAGCCTCACTTTCACTGTGTGATTCTATCTGCCACCATGTATGATCTGCTGGGGAAATGACAGCTCCATTTATGGCACAAAAGAAGTGTGTCAACCATTGCGCAACCACAAGATGAAGAGGATAACATTAGCCATGTAGCTAACGCTACCGCTAGCAGTCAGAAAATGATCCAGGAACTACAAGGAAGCCAGGACTAGATGGTCCTGACTAGATGTTTGTTTCTTCTAACTATGTTTGTCGGTTTCACTTTAAATACGATAACGCTGATTAAAAAGCTGATTAGAAACAACGTCTTACATGCAGAATCATGACAGTTAAGTATTCAGTTTACTGCAGGAAGCCGACTGTAACCTGGTTACTGAAGTGCAGGAAAACACACCTGAGAGCATGTTAGCAAATAAGTCTAGAGCAGGTCTAGACTGACGCTTTAATCTACAGAGACCCAACGTTCCTCCAGGAGCAGCAGCAGGAAAATCTCCCCTTTAACGGAAAGAAACCTCAAGCAGAACCGGACGGACTCTGGGTGGACACCATCTGCCTCGACCAGCTGGGTTGAGAGAGAAAGTAGGGAAGGAGACACAGGGAAGCATAATAAAAAACAATAATGACAATAATGAGAATAATAATAGAGATATGACGAGTAATAATAACAGCAGGAGACAGTGTCGAGGCAGGACCACGCTGTCATCACTCAGACTCTGGAGTTTCCTGTGAGACGAGAAAGCATCTGATATCAGGCTGTTGTAACATGTGTTGCTCATATGGAAACTAAAGTGTTTGCTGCTGAACTTTGAATCCTGGTTGAAGAGAACAAGTGACGATTTGAGATCTGATAATATCTTAATGATGTCAGCTCAACCAAAAGATCAGTGATTGAATCTGTTTTGAAACATCAAAACTTTACTAGATCATTGCTGTAAACATAAAATATCACCATCTACATAATAACTATAACTGGCTGTTTCAGTCATATCACACTTTTATATACTTTAAACAGCTTTAGAAGACGTTACATCAGCCCAAACACACAGCTTTATTTAGTAAATAAGGACAAACACGATTTGGATGTTTAGTGCCTAAAATGTCCTGCTAACCCTTGTTGAGCCTTCTAAGTCTTTTACTGTGTGACGTACACTTGTTAATGTAGTGAAATAAAGTGCTTGAAGATGGATTCATGATCTTTTATTTCACCTGTTCAACTCTTAAAGTTTAACTCAAACATCAAAGTGTCCAAAGATCCCAAATCTGTGCGGGTGAATTTTTGGGTAAATGTATGTAAAATGAAGCAGCAGACGTGTTGAATATTTCCATCTGATGTAATGAAGCAGACATAAAAACCATGGAGTCTGTTTGAATAATTCACTGTGTGCAAGCTTCATAGAGCTTCAATGAAGAGCTGCAACAACATGAATGATGGTGTTAATTTAAGAGAAGAAAACAGTGAAGATGTTCTGGGTTCTGAGTCTGAAGCGTCTCAGACTCTTTTCATCTCAATAAAAAAGAAGAACAAACAACTTCTCATCTCTCTGAGAATAAAAATCAGCTCTTATCCGATGTTTCAGTTGACTGAGCAGGGACATTCAAACTCACTGCACTTACATAACGAAGATAAACGAGGCGGCGCGGCGCGCTTCACACTTCACACAGTAACCAGATTAATTACTCTTAATCATGTTGGATGAAGAGCTGCTCGGCTGCTGATTGGCCTGTCGCTTTGATGCATTGCCTCTTCAGAGGAGTCAGAGAGCCGCCGAGGCCTCTGGGAAACCAGCATCATTAAACAGAGGAGCTGGACTCACGCAGACCGCTTCTTTAAGGGTCTGTGGAGAACCACGCAGAACCTCCTGAACCATGATTCCACCTTAAATTCCACCATAAGTAGCTTTAAATGTTGAGGTAGCTTTCCTTCGGACAGCACTGCAGTTTTTTTAGATCGAGTTCCTCCAGCTGTAACTCAGTGACTAGTTGGTGTTTTTATTCAACCCACAGTCTGATTTACAAGAGGAAGTTGTTGTTTGATGCTTCTGAACGAAGAATACGGTCATTTTGTTAATTTTGTTGTCACTGTAATACTTGTAAATATTTCAGGGAGTAATTAAACAGTCAGTCACTAAAATCACATCCATGTTGAGTTATTGTTAGCTGACTTCTTTATCAAAACTACATCTGTAAACAGAAACACCAGCAGCTCTTCTGTTGTATTTATGACAATAGCTGCTCAGCCAGAAACCACCTTAAAACTTTGAAAAAGACGTCGACACAGAAAAGTCTGAGCCTGATCGGAGCAGACAGCTGTTCTCTCTGAGCTCCTGCAGCAAGACACGTCATGAACACGTCTCTGCCTGTCGTGGATCGTCTTCAGATGAGCAGGTGAGGGTTTTAAAGGTGCTGCGTGAGTCAGCTGCTCGTCTCTCTTCTCTCTCCAAGTCAAAGCCTGCCGTGACATCACAGAGGTCTGACTCACCTGCCCGAGGGGGAAGTCAGAGAGGTGAGTAAAGGCAAATCTATCAGGTGACATGAGTGTGTGACTCACCGATGATGTCACCAGTCTCATCTTTAAAAAGTGAACAAGTCAGTTTAAAGAGCTGCTAGCGCCCCCTACAGGCTGCAGAGGTCATTGCACACACACACAACAGGAACAAGCAAACATCATTGGGTCATTAAATCTGAAGGGTTCATCCTGTGTGGAGCAGGAATCAGGAATCATCTTCATACACATTCACACTTAATGCTCGATGGTGAATCTACAGGTTTCCTTTGGAAACAATTAATATAAACATAAACATTTATATCAGTTTGTTGTTAATGGTTCATATATTTCATTCACACTCTTGCTGTTATTGTCTTGAAGTCCCGTCTGCCAACCAACCAACCAGACAGCAGCTTAAAAAATGACCTGTAACTAAACGTGTTTCCGTTGTTGTTTGGTTCGGCTTTTGTTTCGACTTTTAGTTCAGTTCAGAAACTAATTTAGTCTCTGTTCAGGGGTTGATATTAAATCCAAGTTCAGATAATTTCAGGAGGGAAAAATGCAACAGCTGTGTTTCAACATGTCAAATAATATGCAGGATATGTGTTTAGATAATAACTGTGAGGAGGTGTGTTTCAGTACGCAGGTGATTATGTGATTCAGAATATCTGACGTGTGGTTTTCTCTCTTGTTCTGCATTTGTCCTGTAAACTGTAGCTTTATTTTCCTCAAGAGAAAAACAAGCTGAATGGGGGACGAGGAGGAGACATGAAGCGTAACATGCATCAAAACTCGTCCTCCTTCTTTAAGTCATAACTCTGAACTGAACATAAATCTGAATATACAGACATGAAACACGTTTCAGGATTCAGGATGAATGAAACCTGGTTCTGGACGGCAGTTTTAAGCACAGGGAAATTACAGTATCTGGTCTGTAACAGACATTCAGCAGGACAAAGCCAAAAGCCTCCGCAGGGGAAAACTCAACAAACTCAACTCAGAGATCAATATACAAATAAATATACACATTGAACAGAAATTATATAACATACTTTCTGGTTTATTGAACCTGAATGTTACTTGTCTTCCTTCACCGAGTCATAACTCAGTACAATCTGAACACAGACATGAAACACATACTGATATCATTCAGTATGACTCACACTTACTGAGGACATCATTATCTCTGATGTCCATCACATAGACTGTATAAAAATATGGACGTAGTTACCGTGATGTCACTCGTTGGTTTCTGAAGAGCGGTTTTGAAACTCAAAGCGAGCCGCTCCGGCCGTCACCATCTTGGCAGTGCGTGACTCTGCCTAACTCCCAGCCAATCAGAAATGGGCAAAGAGGCGGGGCCGAATGGCTGAAACAAGCCACCTAGCGGCTGGCAGACCTGTCACTCAAAGCAGCCATGTCCTTCATTATGCAGAACTTTACGGCTTAATAAAATTTAAACAGGTGAAAAAAAATTCACCCCCCGTACAGTTGTCATGAAAGAGGAAATTATCTACAGAGACCAAACCCGTTGTTTGTACCAGACTGTAAACATGTTTATTTCTGCTGTAAAGTTGGACATTTTAACATGGGGGTCTATGGGGATTGACTCGCTTTTGGAGCCTCAAGTGGTCATTCAAGGAACTGCAGTTTTTGGCACTTCATTCATTGGCTTCATTTTTGGAGGAGGTTGCTGCTTGGTTCATCGCCAATAAACCTTCATAAATTCACTTAGAAACCGGAGAAAACAGAGGCTGCCGAACAGCCTGAGACTCATCACTGTATCAGGTTGTCTGTACATCCATGTTACACTAGAAACAGGAGCTGCTAACAGCTGAGTCACATGACTTTTAATGGAGACGATCTGACAAACAAATATAGGAAAAAAAAATCCTCCAAATTGAAGTGAGACAGGAACGTTACGTGGGAATGTAATGGTGCATTGCCATAAAGAAAAGTTCAGCCTTGAGTCACATTCAAAGTGTTACAGAAATGTTTCAGGTCCGACGTTGTAACGCCTCGGACACACAGCCTACCTCTACCTGAGCAGCGCATCACTGAGCTGTGACGGCGTCTACACAGACAGTGTTGCTGTTCCAGTGCAGCTACTGCAACTCTGTCTTTCTACATAGAGTTTGGCTTTGATAATGGCCATCAATAACTGCATATTTCAAGTCATTTCATTATAAATTTCATTTTAGACATTAAAAGGTTAAGAAGCCATAATTTTAAAAATGCTAAAAAATTGGGCAAGGGACTGGGGGGGTTTGGGGGCAGGCATGTGTGTGGCAGAAGTTGCTCAGTGACATAATAATAATAATAATAATAATAATAATAATAATAATGAAAAACAAACAGTGCAACAAATGAAGCGTACAGCTTCAGCTGACGGACAGGACAGACATTTTCAGCGGAGCTCCAGGATTAATTAATCCACGATTTAATGTTTTTAAACAAGATTTTACCAGCTGGTAACCGCAGAAACAGACAGTCGGAGAGTTGAAGAGCTGCAGGGTGAGATGCCAGGAGGATTTCTGTTGTTTATGGTTGCCAGCAGCTCTTCCTCCCATAGACAGTCACAGATGGAGAGACCCCCTCCAGCAGGGCAGCACCACTGTAGCTGCCGTTAGCTCCTGAAGCTAAAACTGTCTTTCTCGACCAGTATATTTTTGAAAATGAGCGCGGGGCTGGGGGAGGCGGGCGTTATCATTCTGCCATTTATATAAATTTCATGACGTAGAGAATTCCCAAACGGTCAACTCTACATTAGCATTGGCGCCGCCTTTTCAGGGCTGATTTTAAACAGCAGTTGACATTTTTAACCCATGAAATGCAGATTTTTACTGATTTGGTGTCAATATTAACACCAGCGTTGACAGGTTTTATCACAGAACAGTCACATAATTTAGTCTACAGCTCAAAAAACACATTTTAGTGTGTAGTACTACCTCTTTAAATCTCTCTTATAAACACATAACCTCACTTGTTATTATTACTGTATCAGTTCTATTGTTTAATATTTATCTGGCAATATCTCCTTTTGCTTTTATGTGTAAATCACATTGTAACTTATTTTTGAAAAGTGCTATATCACTGTTATTGTTATTCAGACATGAGATGTGGGTGTAAAACTTGTTTTCAGCTGCTGACAATAAATTAGTTTCTCTAATGAGGGCTTGAAAACATCTCAGAAAACCTTAAAAATCACTATATGAGTGTTTTTCAGTGTGTTTGAAAGCGAGCCAGATTAGTAATCAGTGATGAACTTGATCAATAACGTTGCCACAGCAGCAGGTTCAGCCGCTCCATCAAACTGCGGTTAAACTGTGGCACCATGTGAACCAAAACTGAGCTGCTGGCGATGTATTGATCGGCTCATTGATCACTGGGTGCTCCTGTGGCCGGTGTGTCGGTCAGCAGCTGCGGCCTGGAGGTGGTGTGTTCATTATCCTGATATTAACCAAATGAACAGGCTGCACTGGGGGTTTCAGGGGGAGGGGGACATGATGGGAAATTAGCACCATCAGCCGGCCACAAGCTCCTCAGTTCGTCTGCAGCTGCTCACTTTGTTAGGCAATTTGCTCCGGACGCCATTTTGGCAGGTAACCTGCCAACATTCAGACTCCTGTCACGTCCCTGCAGCCTCATGATGTCAACAAATATAACACGGAGACATTAGTTGTATCTGTCCTAAAAGGGTTTAAGACATAAGACTGCTTCAAATAATGTTTGTCACCTCAAACCCTCTTTTTAACGTCTGACAATAAATACACAAAAAATCTGACATTATTTGTACGTTTTTGAAACAATCTGTCAATCAGCAAGTAGCCGGGATCTGAATTTCTCTCTCAGTTTTTCTCTCCATGACTTTAGACGTAGTCGACTAGTTTGTCTGAAGCAGATAAAGCATTTTTATGTAATAACTAAAGCTGGGCCAAATAGATAATATTCATATCTGTACCTATTGAAAAAAACAAAACAAACAAACAAAAAAAACCTAAAAAAAAAAAACAAAGTTCAACTTTGGTCTACTTTAAACATGAATAGCAAACAGCCCTGACAGCTGACCTCTGAGGGCACATAGAGCCAGAGAGTTCAAAATGGAGAAAGTTAAAAACGCTTATTAGCTGTGTCAACATTTTATAAGCTGCTCCCCAACAGAGACATGGTTTATGCTACAAATATGTTTTCATGACTCAAAAGGTGTCAACTTTTTGTCCTGTTAGCAACCGAGAGAAACAAGTCTGCTAACTAACAGTTAACTCTAGCTATGTAACTGCTACTTACTCTAAGTTTTTGAGCTAGCTCCGTTAGCTTTTTCCTCCTCCAGGAACTCCTGTAATAAACGAAATAATGAACAATCTTGGGAACAAAATGTCAGAGGAAGTAAATGACCCAGTACAGAGAAAGAAAGAGAAGCCGTGCGAGATATTGAGACCGACTAGTGCTAGCATGATTTCAGGCAGGCTAGCAAGTTACTAGTTATTAGGTAATGTTAACCTTAGCAGTTATAACGTTAGCATTGGTGTTCTTATTCGATTAATTTATACAATAATTAGTAGAATACTTGATTACTAAAATAATCAATAGCTGCAGCCCTAGTTAATACACTGTTAAGCTAACTGATACATGTTTTTCGTTTTGTGACTTTAACTTTTGTGGACTCTTTTACTACTCTATGTTTATATTTACAGTGCAGTTTGTTTTTTCACTGGTAAACCTGTAAAACTGTTTACTTATTTTTGTAGTTTACAGACCACTGTGATATGCATTACGTCCGTATGTTTAGGTATGCAGGTTTCAGACCTGAACCGCTGTCATATACGTCTTTATTGATGCTGGATTATTTCCATCAGAGGAAGATCAAACATGAGTCTGCAGTCGGATCATCATCATCTGGCTCGGAGCAGACTGCAGCATCTCATTCAGGTGAAATGTCTGTATGCAGGTGAAACCCAGCAGAAAGTTCATTCCAGGATAATGTGATGGATCCAGTTTCAGCCGGGACCCCCGGAGAGCAGGACTGTTCCTGTCCTGCCGCGGTGATGGATGACTGTGGGGGGGGCGTGGGTACCTGGAATAAGGCCATTGCTGCTCCCCCAGGTGAGACGTGTCCTCCTGGAGATGAACGACCTCCTCCAGCAACAGAGTAAAAGGTCATCCTGTCAGCGTCCTGCAGTGTTTCACACCGGATGAAGGTGAATCAGAGACTCAGCAGTTTGTAGACTGAAACCAAACCAACATCTTTTATTGGTGGAACATCAACTTTTTCTCCTTTCTAGTCTTCAGAGGCTCTGGGAGGCGTGTGGTAATGTTGTTCTAGCTGGATTAACCACTGTACATGGTAGTTCTCTAGAGCTGAGATTAAAGTTGATTAATCCATTCCTTGATTGACAGAAAATTAATTGGCAATTAATTGAAAACTGATTAATTATTCAAGTATTCTTTAAGTGATTAAGAGGTTATTTGTGTGTTTTTGTAAAATGTTTTATAGACTTTTTGATTAGAAATTAGACGCAGTGACAGAAATCTAACATCATTAATGTTAAAACTAACTAACTGTGTACAGACTCAGTTTTTCTGATGCTGACTGTCTCGTTAGCATCCCTCTCTCCTTCTCTATCATCATCTTCACCACCCTGAAATATACAACATTCAGCATCGTGGCAGCAGCACTTCAAACACTCTGCAGCCACGGGGCGCTCAGCCTGCCAATGCATTTTTAATTAGACAGGAACGGATCCCCTGCTGGGGCGGCGGAGTTCACCGGCAGGCCGTCGTTTGATGTTTCCTCGCCGCTGCCAGAGCTTCCTGTTTCCCTGAGCGAACGGAGGATCCCGCATCGACATGTCAGGGAGATCCTTGACTCTTCAGCCAACGTGTCTTTTGTCAGCCGTTTCCACCTCGTTAACTGAATCTGAGTCATTATTAACTCACTTGTGAGGTATGGAGGATAAAACATGACAAAAAGAAGATGAATGATTGAATGAAATGGTCAAATAGTCTGAGGAGGAAATACAAACTGATGTGTGAATAAAATTGGACAACAAAGTGGAAAATAAAAATGTAAAATGCAGAAAGGAAATGAACAGACTTGACCATTTAATTCAAATGATACAGTTCATACACCTATTAGCTGTCATTTTACTATTTTATTTGTTTTAACATTTTTCTTTGATTTGTCTCCTTTTAATCCTGTTTTTTTCCATGTTGTGAATCACATAGTATAAAATGTGTTATTTAAATAAAGTTAATTATATTATAATTATTTTTATTAATACATAAATCCTGCAGAGAAAAAATATTGGTATAATGAGATATGTTTATCAGCAGTTATAGGCACTAAATCTGCAAAAAGTCATCAAATTTTGAGTAATTTTGAAAAATAAAAAGAGCATATCAGAAGAATGCAATCAGTTTTCAAGGAAGAGTTTTAATATTCACTCACGTAAATAATAACATAGTTTTGCCAATATTGTAAGATTTCCTTGTGAAACTACCAGATATACTCAAAATATTACTACTTGTTCTCATAACAAATTATTTTGACTGTATTCTTTATCTCGTGTTCTTTTCACTCTAACAGTGGCCCGTTGATCATTTTATAATTACAATGAATGAGATAATTCATTATATTGCTTTGTACTTTCTCATACCTACATTGTAGACAATTCCGCACTAAGAGAAAAATAGAGAAAAGTAATTCTGTATATTTTATTCTATTCACAAATCAGGCCTGATCCATGAGGACAAACCTGCTTAAAAAAAATAATTCTGCAAATCTAAAATATAATAAATTAATAACTAAACAAATCCTGGAGTGACAAAGATGAATAAAAATAGATATTTTGTCGTTATTGTAATTTACGAAGCATAAAAGTAAGTATAAAACACAACATTCAAATATGCAGAAATTGGTCAATTACAGTATTTAAAACTACAAAAGACTAATCCTCACATCCTACAATCCTTAATCAAAAGTAGGAGAAAGGTTTGCTGGATAAAAGTTAATAACTGCAGGCAAAATATAAAACTTTTAACTACACATGAAGTCAGATATTGTGTTTATTTAAACAAAATTCTACAAAGGTAAAAGTAAAACATGGAAGTATTGATAAAATCAACCACAGTTTCTATATTGATACATCCTGAATTTATTTTAGTTCCTTTGTGCATTTTAAATACTTTCATGACTTAATGTCTTTACAGTATTTTCCAACCGTTTTATATATTTGTAGTTTGTTTTTTTTTAATTGGTCAGCTTTGGTCTTCCATACAGCTGGTAGAATGAGCGTCTTTTCTGTGGGCTGAAAGCAGTTTCCCTCCTTCACATCAAAGCGAGGACGACTCGTCTCTGTGAGCAGAGACACATTTAACATGAGTCTGTCTTCTGCGTTTGCTGTGTGGAGTTTAATGAGCTCCTCCAGGGCTCCACCATGAATAATGTATTCTTTATTCTGTTTCAGAGCCAACGAAATGGCATCTGTCTTCTGGATGGACCAGGACCGACGTGATGCAAAGGACTGGCTGGAGATGAAAAAAGGCCCGAGGCCGGATTCCAGGACGCCGCCGCCGCCATGTCGACAGACCGGATTACAGCCACGACAGGAAGAGACGATGATGTTAAGACTTCATTCCTCATCTGTCAGCTCACCTGAGGACACTTCTCATTTTATTCTGAAGAGAAAGATTTTCTGACTCCAAATAGTCAGAATTCGAAAATGTTTACTATGTACAACTAAGTTTAGAGTCTGAAACAAATTCAAACTCAACTCAAGTTAAAATTGTCAGCCTGCAGAGTGAAATAATATAAACCATCACTGAGTTTCTTCAGCCAATCAGAGCACAGTGACATATTGATGGTACATCTTAGATCAATTTCAGAACTAAAGATCCTGACAGATTAAAGGACGGTTCACAATTTTTCCAGTGAGTCTTAAACCAACAGTCAGGAGCCCAAATGAACAGTGAAACCTGTTTTTCTTGCTGTAATCATTCAACTCAGTCGCCAGAAGAAAACATTGGCATTGAACCTTTCTGCAAACCACAGAAATGTTGAATATATACGTCTCAACACATGTAATACGTATCATATCAACATTTCTACAAACGTACCATACAAACATTTCTGCCTGTTGAATAATGATGTTTTATGGTGTGACAACGCTGTGGTTAAGGTCTGGTTAGGTTTAGGGTTAGGGGAAAGATCGTGGTTTGGGTTAAAATAAAAAATAAAATAAAAACGGCCGATGTCTCACTAAAAACACCCGGTTTTGTCGGTTGAAACGGGAAGCGGACATTGGTTTCGAGGTGGTCTTGAACCGTGTTCTCTGCTGGTTTCCAACTTGCTGCCATGAAACTTACTAACCATCCACCTGCCCCTCCTCCTCCTAACAGGAAAGATCAACTCATATAGATCTCGTGTGAACTATGTCACTTTAGAAATGTTGAGATGATGCGTATTTTGGAAATGTTAATATGTTACATATTTCACGTGTTGAAATGTTCACATTTAACGTTTCTGTGGTTCGCAGAAATGTAAACTGCTTACGTTTTATTCTGGCGACCAGGCTGAATCATTCCTCCTGTTCATATTGACCATTAGAAGATCCCTTCATAATGACCTTATAATGGAAGTGATGGAGGACAAAATCCACAGTCCTCCTTCTGTGCAAAAATGTATTTCAAAGTTGATCTGAAGCTAATATGAAGCTTCAGCGTCCAAATGAGTCAAATCAAGTAGATATCTTATAACGTTACAGTCTTTTTAGTGCCAAAGTTCCTCTTTTTGTTACTATACTTCCACCTGCAGCTCAACAGGGAAACACTGTCCGAGGAAACACAAAGAGGGAATTTGATGCTAAAAAGACTGTAAATGTGTCAGATATCCACTTGATATGACTAACTCAGACTGCTGAAGCTGAATAGAAGCTTCACACAGACTTTTAAACAACTGTGTGGACACACTGTGGATTTTGTCCTCCATTACTTCCATTGAAAGCACATTTGAAGGATCTTTTAATATCCAGTATGAACAGGAGGAATGATTACAGACACCTGACTGCTGCTTTAACACACTGGAAATATTGTGAACCCGTCCTTCAAGCAGCTGAGCTGTCAGGTGTTTCTGAGCTCCAACAAAGGGTTTGTCAGTGTTCAGGTTGTAACCAGACAGAAGCCTTGAAGAAGCAGGTTTTTATTTAAGCTGTTGTGTCGAACACAAACTTTTCCCACACCGGGAATTGAACCCGGGCCGCCTGGGTGAAAACCAGGAATCCTGACCACTAGACCATGTGGGACACAGAACTTCAGCCATTGTTGTCTTTAAATTACCAAAATTGCGAAATAGTCATTTTGTCTCTTTTTGGGGAACTGGAATCTGAACTCCAGTAACCCGTTTCACCAAATTTACAACATGCAAGCTGCAACTTGTGACATGAGGAGATAATTTCCATTAGCATTAATTTTTTTTACACATTAAACTAATCAAAAGAAACACCATACTTGTGACCCGTGCATGAGCATGCAAGAGGACTGTAGGACTCGCAAATTTATGTGCAATTTGTGAGTGACAATCATTTGTGAAACAGGACACTGACAATGTAATCTGTGTGTAAACAGTGCTCACAAATCACATTTGTGAAACAAACCACAGATCAAACTATTTTCTGTGTGAGAGCAGAAAGTCTTAATCACTGGTTTGGTAACAAAGAGGTTCTGAGTTCAAATTTTGTCCTGATCTGATAGTGAGGATTTTTTTCCTCCTTACAAACAATAAATTACAAAGATTTCTTTCTTTGCTCAGCAGATTTTTGATCTCCAACATTGATCACCAGAGCTGGATTCTGGTAACCAACAACCAGGGTCTTATTATTTGACCAATGATTAACCGAAACAAGCTGATTTCCCACACCGGGAATTGAACCCGGGCCGCCTGGGTGAAAACCAGGAATCCTGACCACTAGACCATGTGGGAGAACAGAAAATGAAGACGTTACTGTTGGTTTGAAATCTAACAAGATATGTTAACTATACATCAACATTAAAATAATAACAGTGTGTTTGAGTCATTTTGTGTCTTTTTTTGTAGTGTGAGAAGTTTTTTCTCTCCAGATTGATGAAGTTGAATCTTTCCTCCTTCGGTCTGATCTTCTTTCTGTCTGGTTGTTTGTGTTCATCAGCGCTGAAGACCAGCAGTGTGGAGAACAGAAAGAAAATCTTCAAACTTAAAAAAAAACCCTCGAGGGAACGAAGAGTCAGTAAGTCCAGGTGAGGTTTTCATGTCTGGCTTCATTATTTACTATTGTTTGTATTTATTATTGTTTACTATTGTACTGGTTTATTAATTATTTACATCTAACAAAGGTATGTGACAAAGAAAAATGTGTAGTTTATGATGAAAGTATGTGATAAAAACCCAGAAACTAACAAACAATTCAGTTTTACTTTGTTGACCAGTGCGACTGAGCTAACTGACGCGCTAACTGACGAGCTAACTGACGCGCTAACTGATAAGCTAACTGGCTCTGTAAAAGCTGTCTGAGAAACTTGAAAGCAAAAACAAACCAGTACGTCATCATTGTATGTGACCAAGCGAAGGAAGATCTTTTTCTTTATTTTATTATTATATTCATCATTTTTCAGACTGTCTCTTTGTCTGTTGCAGCTCCTCATCATCTCTGACAGCAGTAATTCTTGCTCATCTGTTTGACAGATGATTCAGTTCTCGCTGTGTTTCTGCTATAAAGACGTCGTTTTCACTCGTCATGAATTTATTTCCTCCGCTGCAGAAAAACACGTCACATGAGCTTCAGAAACTCCCGCAGGTTAAACTGAGCAAACCAATCATGATTCTAACAGACTCACTATAAACACAAAGGTAGAAACTTGCTAGCCTAGCAACACGAAGGCTACAAACAACCCATATTGCATCACTTTCTGTAGGAGCTGCTCTCCATTCAAAAAGATCTGATCATGTGAAGAATAAAATATCTTCTCATATTCTGGACAATATGGTAATTTACTGGAAAATGACAAAGATGAGAGAAAGAAATATAATGTTTAGTAGCAGAAATATGTTTTTGATTTCTGGTTCCACTGGTGACTCCTCAGGTTTATTAGATTTAACTGCTCCTAACAACCTTCTAACACATCAACTTCTATGTCGACTGAAGACTGAAGAGAAATGAAATAGTTCAGCATCATTAACTTACAGCTGAATTTAACTCATTTAATTATATTTCAGTTTTTTAACCTCTTAGTGAACCAGCAGACAGGTCTTTATATGTACGAACCAAACCAGTTCCTTCAGTTCAGAAAAGCCCCTGATCACATTTCTGTTTGTTTTTACTGTGTTCTTGTCAGTAGTGTGGGGTCAAAGGTTGCTGAGAGCTGGCAGGGGGGGGCTAAGGAGGGTCAAGGCCACCAGGGGAGACAGCAAAACAAGTCTGACAGCAGGAAGACGCAGCGAGGTACGTGTTAGCGGCTGGTGACATCAGAGGGTGAAGTCACTTTTATGATAAGATAACAGTCTTTGGTCTCCTTAATTTAACAATTACAGACCTATATAAACATACCTTATGGATTTTTAATTTCCTATTTAATTTCCTCCTATAATTCATGTGTGTTTAAGTGTATACATTTAAAAGATGGACAAAGGTATCGATGAAGATGCTAAATCTGGTGATTTGGTCGATATTTTCAGAGATACATGAGATAAAGCAGACACTTTCCCTTTTGGAGACACCTACATTTTCACTATTTTCTGTTTTGGGAAGGATCAACCAAATAAACTAATGATCCAGTAAAATAATTTTATACAACCATCCATTTCAAAAACTAAACATACTTACTTAGTCCCTCCACTGGTTAGTTTGTCTGTCTGGAGGATTTACTTCAGTAGAGACCACCACCAGTAACCGTTCTTCACCTTTAGATTTTCCTTTTAAAAGGTTTGCATTTTAATGTTTTATGCTGTTTTTCCTTCTTTATAGTAATGTAAAATCACAGAAGAAGAAAAGTCAAGGAGTATCGAGGCTCTGGTAAAGTCTGCAGGTAAATGCAGGTTTATTGACAGTCAGTCAGTCAGTGTGAGGCTGATCAGCTGCGGCAGGTGGATCCATATCTCTGAATTAAACGGTGTTCCCGCCAGACTTCTGTCTGCAGGCGGAGGTTTCCCTCTCAGATTACATGTAGCAGCAAACGCTAATTGTCAGCTGAATGAGCTGTAATTAGTGGAGACAAACGAGCCGGAGGGAGACAGATGTTTGCAGACGCTGCTGTTTGTTTAATGCTGCGTGTTTGTCCGACAGAAATCAGCTTCATTGTTTCTGCGTCTCACATCGATCCTCCTGAAGAGAAACACTCAGGAGAATAAACCGATGTCTAAACACCACAACACCAAAGACTTAGATTTATACTTTACACTAAAATTATTAACAACATTTCAGAGTTCAGTAAGTTACAGAAACCTGATTTTTCAATATTTCTACAATTCCACAGTCTGATGTGTCGGTGTGTGATGTGTTAGTGATGAACATACAGAGAATCATCAGTGACTCTGCAGCTCCTCTCGGCTTCACAGAGCTTTATAGTGAGTTTCAGCTCATTGTTTATCTGTCCGGCTGCAACTTTTACTGTTCTGGTTCACTCTCAGCGTCTCATAGTGTCATTTTCAGAGAAAAAAGCTGTTAAAAGCCGCTGAACACTACCTGCTCAGCACCAAACAGACACAGTTAGCTGTAGACTAGCTGGTGAACATAGTGGAGCATTTAGCAGCTAAAGAGCCAGATATTTCCCTCAGGAGTTGGTAGAGAGTAAAAACAGAGCTAAAAGAGAGTGAATATTGGACTCACATTCACCAGGTGGACAGAAACACATCTATTATTATATATTACTATATTATTACCAGCATTCACTCTTCATCATAATAACCCACTTTTTACAGAAAACACACAAACCTGCAACTCTGCAGAGATCTAACCGCAGTTAAATACTGGTAGGGACATTTCCCTGCCATCCATACCCAAATCTATGCTTATGGTCCCTGCAGTGCGACACACACACACACACACACACACACACACACACACACACACACACACACATATACACTCTTTAATGAGTCCCTGTTCATGTTTGAGCAAAAAGACAAAAAGCTCTCACTGAGCCTTCTGTGAGATGTTTAATGGGCACAGATGTTCACAGCTTCATCCCCTCAATTAGTGTGTGTGTGTGTGTGTGTGTGTGTGTGTGTGTGTGTGTGTGTGTGTGCGCGTGTGTGTGTGTGTGTGTGTGTGTGTGTGTGTGTGTGTGTGTGTCTCACATTATAAGGACAGAAATCTGAGAACAGAAAAGTCAGTTTCCAACATCCAGACTTAAAGTGACATTTTACTGATATTCTATATTTTTCTTCATGTTTGGAAATGCACATTTCCTCTCATTTGTTTGTTTGTTTGTTTGTTTGTTTGTTTGGTAAAAACTTCAGTGATCAGCTGTTTTATGAAACCATTTTTAAACATGAAACTGTATATTTGTGAGCTGTTTTTAAAGTCTTCAGTAGGAACCAATGGGCTTGGAGTTGAGAATGATTGACATGTAACAGTAACTAAGGGGGCGGGGCTTCATGTATAATCAATGACTTGATTGGCCAATATTCAGGGTTTTACCCAGATTTCTAAGAACGTTCCCAAATTTTAGGTTTTTACCTGAATTGTTGGTATTTCACCAGAATTTCTACACAAATTTTCCCAAATTTGCTAAAATTTTTATGTTTTTACCGATTAATAACTACGTTTTCAGTGTTTTACCTACATTTTTTACCCAAATATTCATGTATATTTCTGACTTGTAAAACATGTAACACTTTCACAACTTTTACAGGCGCCAGGCAAAGCTCAAACCTAAACAAACCCTACTTTGTATGTTGACCTCTTACGTTTCGGGGCTGAGACTCAGCAGGCCGAGTCGTCCGTCTGAACAGAAGATCTGAGCTTCACAGCCGCCAGCGTGTCCTGCCGCAGTTCCCCTGAGCAACACTCAGCTGCTCGGTACCTGAATGTCTCTGTGGATAGTGACCTCTGACCTTTGACCTGCTTACTTTTTGCTTCTTGTTACTTAAAGTCTCATTCAACATCACTGTCAAGGAACAACAAACACACAAACACTTGTTTCTGAGTGGTGCGGACTTTAAAATCTTCCAATATTGTTATTTTTAAAAAAATGCTGCAATTGATTTACTGATATGACCATAAATGGGAAGAGATCTGTGCACCTTTTGCTCACTTCTTCTTTTTTTTCATCACCTTCAGATGAGAAATTTTCCAGATTTACCATTGCTGTTCTTCTGCACCTTGTGACTAAACAATCAATGAGTTCAGCTTTAAGTCTTTACTCTGATTATTGGTGGAATACCACAGAATTATTGTGTAATTGTATAAAAATGTGTATAATTATCGATGGCTTAATAAGATCACAGAGAGAGTAAACATCTACATGTTGTGATGAGAGAAATGTTTCTGTTTGGACTGTACAGTATGTGTCTCTGTGTTTGCGTGTTGAATCAATACACGCTGTCGTCATTTCTTTTAAAAATGTCAATCCCTGTGAACTTGTTGCCTCCACCTCTCTCTCTCTCTCTCTCTCTCTCTCTCTCTCTCTCTCTCTCTCTCTGTCCCGACGCTGCAAACCTGAGGGAGCGAGCGGGCAGCGAGCAACTGAGCGTGACGGGAAAATGAACTGAAGAGAGAGAAGTGGAGGTGTGATCGTGTGCTCTGCATACAGATCGACCGTCTGTAATGAAGCAGACGGAGGGAAAGATGTTCTTGCTGTTGATTGGCCGGCTCCCTGGTGGTGGTAACATCCAGACATTAAAACACCGACACTTTCTGCAGCAACTGCAGCAAAACACGACCATCTTTCAACAACATTTAAAGGTTGTGTTGTTCCAGTGTAGTCGCCCCTCTGAATGCAGACAAGCACACTGTATAAAGAGGTGTATCTGCTCTTATAGCTGATAACTCACTGAGCTGTCAATCAATCAATCAATCAGTTTTCCAGCAGTTCATCACAAGATACTGGACATCTATGTCTGATATAGAAATACTTTGTTTTGAACAAAAAATGATGGTTTTCATACCAAAATACAGTTTAACAGGCTGTTAAAGTATATTCTGTTTTCATATTGTGTCATTATGTGCCTTATAAGATTTTTTTAAATACAGGAAATAGAGACTCAATGTGTTTTATAATTAATTAACCTCTTAAAATCCACCGGGTCACCAGCGACCCTCTTAAGCCAGCTGTAAGCAGTAGCATCACGCAGTAATGAGTCAAAGCAGCTCGCACAATTTGGCCAAATGGAGATAACTGGAGAGGTTCGGGGACACCAGTGACACCACAAACTAAAAACTCCCATAAGGTTAGTCCTAGAGGTCTGGAACTTTATACAGGTTGACAAGATGTAGAAGGTTTATGGTGTTCTGCATAGTTCTGTCATAAAGAATGTCTTAATTATTGTTATTCAAATATGACTCATTATAGACGAGGACCAAAAACACTTTTTTGAGCCTTATTTGAACTGATATAATTTTGTTTGTGTTTTAGCTATATGCTAAACAAACACATTTCCAGAAACTAGAAGATGTCACTTGTCAAATGAAGCCTCATACATCCATCATGGCCTCACAGTTCTTCTGTTATAAGCTTTTCCATTTGGGTATGCCACATAGGCAAAAATTCTATAAAAAGGGTGGATGTTAAGGGGTTTAAAATGTCAAAATGCAAGACTGCAGGTAGACATTTCCTCTGAAGCGTCGTGTGACGTGACGTCGGTTTCTGATGACGGCGGCAGCTGATCAGTTGTCAGTCAGCTTTAACCGCTGTAGAGACTTATGATGGAGTTTGTTCCTGCACACATGTGCACTGTGTTAACACTAATAAAGGTGCACAGTTATCACTGCCAGCAGCTGTTTCCTCTCTGAAACCTGTTACCTGTTGAACAAACACCTGCACAGAATAAAAACCTGCATCTGTATTTAAACTAACTGTGTCCTGCTCAGAAGCACATGAACCATTTCTACTGCAGAATGTATTTATATTATTGATTCATTATTTGCTCCTGTATTTATTGATATTCTGATTGTGAATTCATTATTTAATAACGTAGAATATGATCAGAGTGTCTTTTGAACACTGGAAATTACTTATTAGGCTAAATGTTTCAGGGAAAATTGAAAAACGCGACACTCAGCCCAACATGTGACTGAATAAATGAGGACGAATGATGTAAAATATAAATGTGTTTAAAAGTGTTTCTGACTGACAGACTGACTTTAATTACTTTTAATTTTATCTATAATAAAAGTTAACATGGGAAATAACAGATCATGAAAAGAAAAATCTTTCTAATAAATGAAGAAAGTTGTTTATGTTTTTTTTTTGTTCAGACCAACAATTAACAGATTTTAACTTGATGGTGAATCAGAAAAGAAATAAAATATAAAACTGTGGAGTGATACAGATACAGATACAGTCTAATATGTAATCTGCCTCCATTCAGTGTAGTTGTGAAGAATCAGATCAGTAAGATCAGCTGTAGTATCCAATCAATAACTGATATCCAATAAGTGGTGTGTTGGCCAGTAAAAGACTATCCTCGCTCCTCAAAGCAGAAATAAACACTTTGACGGCCTTCATGATGACCGAAATGACTTCCGCTTCAAGCGAGGATGGAGGAAAGGTCAAATAATGGACTTGGGACGTACCTTGTAACTTTAATGTTGGTATGTTTAATACCATATGTGGAAGGTGTTCAGGGAAATGTAGGAAAACACTACATGAAGCAGGCTGAAGGAAAGTAGAATAAAACAAAGTGAAGATGACAGAATAATGAGATCCAACAGAAAAAGAAAATCTTTTTAGCGATGAGACATTTTTTACAGCGTTCTCTTCATTGATTATAAACGAGCATCTGCACGTCTCAGCTCCCGCTTCCTGTTTCCTCTGCAGACTCCTCAGACTGACAGTTATGAATAATAACTACGGGACACCAGAGGTAACAGAAACAATAAAAAATTCATACAACTGAAACGCTTGTATCGATCTCTTCCAGGCGAGTGTTTTCTTTGATCGTTCAGCGGTGAAGCAAACAGGAATAACGAACGAACGGCAGTCTCTGTGTTGTGCTGACTCGGCCCTTTCTCAGGATAATCTGTTGTGTTGTGAGTTGAATCTGAGCCGTTTGTGCTAAAAGGACGGCATTTAGTCCAAGGTGAGAAGGATCAATAACCACAGTCTGAGCAGTGATGGGAAACTGATGAGAGCTCATCTCTGACCTTTAACTGGTAATGAGATGCAGATATCTGCAGAAGAAACTCACTTCAGTAAGTAGGTCTCCAGGTAAAAACAGAAAGAATGACTCCTGTAACTGAGAAAGTGCTTGTTGTGTCATTTTTTGTTGTTCTTTTGTTGTAAATACAACACATCCTCATATTGAAACAACCACATAGGTTGATTGTACCTGCACTCCACAGCGTTTTCGTAAAAAATAATGATGTTGATGTGACGACACTGGTTGAGGTCCAGTAAGGTTTAGGCACAAAAACCACTTGGTTGGCGTTGAGGAAATATCATGGTTTGGATTAAAATGATCACTTGAAACATGGTGTGGGTTAAAGTTGCAACATCCTTAAAGTTATGCAACCTTCATCGTCATGGCAACAGTAAAGATCAGGACAATTGTAGTTATGTTTTTTTAAAAAACTGTCCTGAAGTTGCGGTTGGAAATGCGAAGCGAACAGTCTCCACCTATTATGGAAATTTATCACCTCATATAGGCGCAGTGCACATAATTACTACAGCCACTAGATGGCGTCTGTCACTCAAGCGTAACCAGGTTACGCACGTAAACAGGTCGTTCTTGCCGGCTGAATTTCTTGTGAGGATGTGAGGGTGAGGGAGAGGGTGTGTAAATCCTGCAATCATTCTATTCTTTTTATGAGGTAACTTAACTTTTTTGTGGACAAATCAGAAACAAGTTATTTTTCATTTTTCTTTTTTTTCTTTTTAGCACTTTGTCTCACATGTCTGGACGGAGTCTTTAAAGAAATAAGAGTCTGCATCTCTACTGTAGAATCAAGAAAAATTCACCTTGATTTTATAAAATTATTGAAACAGGTTGATTTTTATTGGAAACAAGCTAAAATAAAGATTTTTTCACATTTTAAGAAAAACTTTAAGGTCTGAATATTAGACAAAAATGACCTGATAATAATCAAAATTATTATTATTATTATTATTATGAAACATGCTGTAAATAATATCTTTTATTCACTCTGACAGATGGTTTGGCAGCACATCAGTCATTTTTTTACTACAAATTCAGAATTTTCTGTTTATTTTCTGAAACTGCTGATTCTTGATGCAGTTTCCTTCTTTTTTCGTCTTACTTTTATCTCTGAGATATTCTTTTTACTGTTGGGCTCTTCTCTGCAGGATGAGAGGACTTCCTGTTGGCGTTGAAAATCCCATTTTGGGGGGACGCTTTCAGTCTGACTGTGATGGAGAAGCAAAGCAGCTGTCAGCAGATTGGCAGGCGGGTGTTTTTGAATGAGAGCCAGTCGGGATGAAGGACTTATTTCTGTCACAGAGGATGATCCCACACAGCGAGGCTGAAGCTCTGAACCCTCAGCCTGACTCGTCCTCACTCAGCTGGGTTTTTGATCCGCGCTCTCAGGAGGATTCACACCGACACGGTTTTACCAAATTTCTCCAGCGAGAGTCGTTGCAAATGTGATTCAGGAGTCCCCGGGGAAATAAGCATGTAAGGTGCTGCTGCTGTTTGCCCGTCAGGCAAAGTAATATCCTCAGCCTGTTAGACGGAGCAATAATCTGCACAGGAGGGACGTCTGCACCCTCGGGACCATGAGCGACGCCCAGGGAGAGTCTGCCGGGGTTTATGAGGCCATTGTCACATTCAGTGTCAATGTCCTCATCACACAGATGGTGAAAAACAGAGAGAGAGCTTCCCTGCGGTAGAGACTGAGCTGAGGAGGAAACATAAACAGTCCTGGGCTCGCACCTAACATGTCTAAGAGCAGGAAATCACCCCTAAGTGGCCAAAAATTCTCAGACCATGTCCACATTGGTCTGAGAATGTCTTTCTCTCCGTTTTGGCCTCCGTCCAGACTAAAACAGTGTTTTTCTCCCCCCAAAACAGAGCTTTTCCAAAACATCTCGCCTCACCGGCTTGGCGTTGCGGTGTGTAAGAGGAAAATGGAGCTTTGTAGAAACGCTGTCATACTGCTGACAGCAAAAACATTTTATCAGCTTTTTAAACATGCTGAAGGAAATCTTTCCAATCTGTGCTGATCTTTCGGAGCTGCATTCAGGCAGATATTCTGTGAGCAGAAGGCTTGATGAAAATAAGACTGTTGAAAGATTGTTTTGACAAAATAAAAAATAAAAACAAATAATATTTGAGACTGGCCTGGTGCACGATGCAGAGGAGGACACATATTGTCCCTGCAAACACTGACATCCTCACATTACACTTTATTATAACTGGGAACATGCAGCTTTGTGACTATGATGATTCTGTTACAGACTTCAGCAGTCGTAAATCAAACTTTGATCACACTTAATACTTGTCATAAAAATAACGTGGAGCAGGAGGAAGCTCCTCAGTGAGAGCGACTCAGACTGATACAAACACATTCATGTTCTGCTGCTACTGTCTTATCTCTTATTGTTATTTACTTATTTCAAATAATTGTGTGAACGTAGGTGTGACTTTGTTTTATTTCTATCTACATACCTGCAGAAATATGTGTGTTTTATTATTAGTAGTATTCATGCAGTTTACAGTGAGAGGGAAATATCCCGTTACGCTAACCAACGTTGTTCGGTCATTATTAGTTTAGTCATTTGAGGTATATTGTGTGTTTTTTATGTAAAATGTAAAGTTTATTGTAGCATTTCCATCTGTAGTGTCTGAACAGAATAAAAAAAAGCAAAAGATCAAAGTCAGTTGTGTTGAATGAAAACCTTGAAAACAGAAACAGTAAATATTCAGTCTGAAGATAAATATCACGATTTCTGAAAAACACACACAGACACATAGATGGACACAGTAGATCCTTCTCAGCTGAACTCACATTAGGTTCCTCCTCCTCCCCCTGCAGAGAGAAATCTAGTATCAGATCATATGAGAGCTCTTTTATGTAAGGCCTCCTCTGTACATGAACTTCCTCTCTGCAGGGAGCCACACTGTGTCTCTGCTGCCCCCTGCTGTTATAAAACATGACATTACAGCTTCATGTTTAACACACACACACACACACACACACACACACACACACACTGGCAGGTAGTGGCTGTGGTGAGGTTACAGGGAACAGCATGATGGATATGATCTCATTAGAGGAGGGAAGCCGAGCTTTAATTTCCTCTCTGTGCTTCATCTTTATTAACGTCAGCGGCCGTTGGATGATCCTCAAACACTGAAACCAAAAGAGGGAAATCAGATCTGATCACACTTTAACAGTCGGGTTTAACAGGACACATCAAACCTGCAGGTCTGCACATCACTGTTTAACATGTAAATCAGTGTTTCTGCAGGGAGACTGTCTTGTTTACATGTCTCATTCTGATTTTATGGTTTCCTACATAATGATTTGAAAATGAATATTTTCTAAACAAAAAATCACTTTTTTATGTTTCATTAAGAATAAGGGGAAAAAAAGATCCAAGAGGTGTACGGAGTTGCTTTTTATGATCCTGTGTGGCTCATCAATAATACTGATAAATGTAATGATAACATTATTGTTTTTATTTTTTGTGCTAACGTAACCAAAAAAAAAATTGCCAATGTTACTTTTTTTAATGTTACTTTTTAGGTTTTATACTAACATTTGTTATTTTTCATGCCAACATTACTTTTAAATTTCTTAGCATGTTAGCGTTATCACTGCTACTAGCTGCTTTCTCCTGCTGGAACATGTGTTACATGTTAGCATGTTAGCCAGCCTGAACTGACAGATGTGTATCAAAGGTTTTGTGTGCTGAAAACAAAATGTTTTGGAAATGCAAGGATGAGTGTCGCATACAAATTTACCTCTAAACAGTATTTTTGGCTGTTGGTTTCTAGCAAGTTGTTTTATTTCTAAATACTGAAAGAATAAAAGAACAAACTGCAGATATTCTTATTTCAATTATTATTTTTACATCTCATATAGTTGCACCTTAAGTTTATTTTCAGTATTTTGGATTTGGGTCAAGCAGTCTCACACGCTCAGTGGAGGTCGGCCCACACAGGGTGGCTAATTGCCATAATTTCAGTCGGTCAACAGTAACGTCTGAGCGGCTGACACAAACGTCCGCCTCACCGCTGAGGCTGCCCAGGCGGGGTCAAAGGTCAGGTCCAAGCTCAGCGCTGTGAGTGAGGGGGGGGCGTCAGCAGGTCAACACATGCACACATGAACAGACTCTTTATTCAGGATGTCGTCACTGCAGCAACAACACGTCTGCATGCTGAGAGACAAAAACTGAGACAAATGGATTTGCACGTCAAGCAGGAGGACTCTCTTCTCCTTGAATTAATAATATCTCAGGGAAACTTTCCCAACAGGACAAGTGTGAACGTGTGTTGTATCTTTAAAAAGTCTTCTTACAATAAGTCTTCTTATAATAACAAGTTGTCTTATGATTGGGTCAATGCTATAATTTTTCTAAAAGACATCGTTGCATGTGAAGAGTTTCTCAGAGTCTATGTTTCTGTCTGGCGATAGAGATGAAATACAGTCACCGGCCAGCGGGGGAGGCGGGTGACAAAGCTGCCTGAGGTTGATTAAAGTTGACCTTGAGTGTGAGGAAGAGAGTGAAGAGTGAGGAGGAAAACACAGACAGACGGATGAGAACTAATGACGGCAGAGGAGACTAAAGGAAATCAATGAGCAGCAGATCGATGGCGATCTGATTTTTTTATCACTAATTTCCAAAGGTGGAGACGTCATTGATCGCTCCTCTGGATCGGTTATTTCAGGTCATTAATTGAGAAGAAATGTTCAGCTGACTGATGGAGCCCATAACCTTGAATCTAAATAAATGAGTGAGGAGAAGAAACACAGAGGCTTCTGGGTAAAAGACGATCAGTGCCACAGGAAGTGATTAACTTAGAGTCACATCCTGCAGTTAAACTATCAAAAACTAGAATATCTGCATTTCCTGAAGAAAATATGTGTAATCCCGACAGTAAAACATTTTTAAAAACTCATTAAGTTTTACAGTATACCAGCCCAAAAATTCTGTGCTGATAGTTCTTTGTTAACATAGTCATTTAGAGTTATATGTGTAGCATAGCGCCACCTACAGGTGAAAAACATTTCTCTGAACTGTTGGCTTTATATACCGCTCAAGATGGATGGCAATTTTATCACGAGATATGGCAGCCCTTTATCAATGTTTATATAAGATGTAACAGCCTCAGATCATTTTCATCTTTTCTCAGTTAATTGACCTTTGTTGTGATTTTATTTATATACGGTATGATGCTATTTTTTTCAGTGATTTTGTGTTTATCTCCATAAATTCATTTATTCTCATTTATTCTTATATGTCACAATTTGCTGTTTTTCTTTGTTTTGCATCATATTAAACTGAATATTTTGGAGGTTTTGGTCGCACAAAACAAGACATTTGAAGACGTTACTCTGGACTTTGGGATGGAAATTTTTTGCCATTCTTTCATTTTCTAGATTAAACAATGAACTGGGGAAATAACCAACAGTTTAGTTGATAAAAAAAATATTAGCTTCAGCCTTACTTCATGATTTTATTGTCACATTACAGAATAAATTACCATCAAATCCTGTTTTCAGACTCATATGTTCCTACACTGGTCAGAAACATCATTTAAACCAGAAGAAACATTAAATCCTCTGTGAGTTTGTAGTTCTGTGATGCAGGCCGAGCTCTCAGGTGTGTATCAGAGTTTGGACACTGGTCTCTGCTGATTGGCCGTTGCCTTGGAGACGGGCGTGGGTCGACCCCAGAGCCGGAGCCGACTGACTCCTCCGTCCGGAGCGATGACGAGGCGGATGTGACTGATGGGTTGACTCAGTGTCAGCTCCTCCACACTGTAGAGATGCCTGTGATGAGGACGAAGCTGCAGCAGAAACACAAACCCTCAGCATCCGATTTAAAAAGGAAATATTCTAATAACAGATAAATTAATTACGTAGCACAATGTCAAGAGGAGTATGTGGCACAGCAAACTAGCGAAGATGTAAACAAAATTGTGTTCCTACACATGCTTAGTAGTGTCTGCCTTACACAGAACTACTCTCTGGAGACTGAAAACGTGATCACGGTTATTAGTCTTTGGAGATGTTTCTAAACAAACTAATGTGACCAAACTCTTCATGATGAAGGAACATGTGACTCAGTGCAGCCGTGTGACTCACTGACATGTTTTTAATGGTTTTTGGAGAACAATCATTGTTGGTTTGGACCCAAACATGAGATTTGTTGACGGGCTGTGAATAATCACCAGAATTATCCTTTAAACATAAAACAGTTTTACCTGTTTTTCATTCCTTCATCATCAAGAAAAATAAAGTATTAACTAACGTCACAGACAAAATGTCTTCTTCATTGTTTTCAAACTTCCAGCTGACTGAATGCCCACAAAGAAGGCAAAATATATGAAATGATGTTAAATCAAGAGCTTGAATTACTTCTTTTTTTCTCAATAACACCTCCACACATATTTATTAGGTGGTCGTTTTTAGTAATGTAGTAACCAATGGAAAATATATTACAATTATTATATTCATTTTAATAAAAACCTACTTGATGTTGAAGGAAACTACAGTCATATTTCAGGGATAATTGTTTCTTAGTCTCACTTCTTATATTGAAAAGAAACTCCATAAGATTTATTTCATTTTCGCTGTGAGTCCTGAGGGTTTTGTTGCTGCTCTCTGGGAAGAAACAGAAGATGCTTTTGGCTTTGGGAGTTTCTGTTGGCTGGCGGCCATCTTGGCAGACGACAGAGCTTTTTACAAACTTGGGTAAGATACAACTCAGTTACACGCCGACTCACAGCTCGCCATCTGCCAACACTTCCTCTGATTTATTCATCACACGCAGCTCTATATTTATGCAAAGTGACACTTTATGATTTATCCCCATCTGTCAAGAAGAGAAACATCTGAATATTGAATTAATTACACTATTTATTGTGTTTTATTTAAAACATAAAGACTGAGAAGATATTAATTGAACTTTATATTAAATATTTGTAAATCCAGACATCGCAAAGACTCAATATTATTCATTTTATACGTATGAACATTTTTCTTTTGATTT
The DNA here is from genome assembly GCF_914725855.1 of Thunnus albacares. Taxonomy (NCBI): domain Eukaryota; kingdom Metazoa; phylum Chordata; class Actinopteri; order Scombriformes; family Scombridae; genus Thunnus; species Thunnus albacares. The sequence continues at coordinate 29,084,495 of NC_058121.1, read as the reverse complement.
TAAACAAAACATGAGTCACTAATTTCCAAATATGATGAACAAAATCATCATACATCAAACAGACCCAATCCACAAATTTCACTCATGAAAGACGAGTACAGAAAAGTTAAAAAAAATTACAAGGAAGCAAATGAAAATGAACCTACTTTCTGTGGTGGAAGGAGGACCTTCCATTTCCTAGAATTCCACTTGGTCCTGATGCACTGAGCTTCCTCCTCAGGGGTCAAAGTGCACGCCTCGATCCTGCAGGAGTCCGGGAAGTTACCTTGGTGGAAAAACACTGTTACAGTTTTGTTCTGCTCTCAAATGGAAATATGAGATATTTTCTCAAGAGCAGCTGAGACGTCTGTTCACCTTTGAAGTGGTTGGTGTCGACCTCGATGCTGCTGATGACTCCACAGTGACCAAGACGAAACACCGCCCACTCCCATCCGGGCACCTGCAGGATCCCCCGCTGGTCCACCTGCAGGGAGAAGAAACGAAAGAGGACACACATTCAGACTGCACTTTTATTTATGTTCACGTGAACAGTGGGGACATTTCAGAAAAGTGAGAATATATTTGGAAAGCGTTGACGTTTTTGAGAAGTCAGGAAATTTTGGATAGTGGGGATGTTTTAGAAAAATTAAGCCATTTTTTGAAAGTGTTACATTTTGGATAGTTTATGAAGACATTTTGGAGAGTTGGAACGTCTTTTGGGAAAGTGAGGGCATCTCGGGACAGTGAGGACGTTTTTGGAAATTCAGGACATTTCGGAAGGTGAAGACATGTTTTGGAGCTGAGAAGAGTTATTGAAGACTGAGCAGGGTTTTAGAAAGAGGAAAACATTTAGAAAGTGGGAACATTTTTGGAAAGCGTACGAAGAGGGCATTTTTGGAAAGGGTGAACATTTGTTGTTTGTTTTTATTTTGTTTGTTGGTTTTGTTTGTTTGTTGTCCTCACTTATTGAAAGGTCTGTTTGAGGATTTAGACTTTGTCTTATTGTTACAGTTAGAATTAGGTTAAGTTAGGTTCAGGTGTCTTTAAACCTTCAGTTTTTTTGGTCTGTCCAGTCTGCGCGCTGTTTCCCACCCGTCACCCATGTTGGCAGCCTGACCGAGACCTGTGAACACAACAGAGCAGAAGACAATACCATCTACCAAGATAATAAATGACAAAGTATAATTTATTAATACAGTGATTGTTTGTACTAATCATTTGAAATCATTCTGAGCATTTTCTACCAATCATGTTGCGTGGATGTCCAAAGTGGGCGTCGCTGTAGCCGAGACAGACTCCCCCATTGGTCAGAGCCACCAGGTCGATGTCCTGGTTGATGGAAACAGACGACCAGTCTCTCTGCCCGATGCCGAACACTCGCAGTCTGGCTATTCCCCCATCTGTAGACACACACATGTACTGTATGCACTATATGAGCATATTTATCTGACTGTGTGTGTGTGTGTGTGTTTACCTGGGTACATGTTGAGGCGCAGGTGTGTGACTCTGCGGTTGAAGTTGACCTGGAAGTAGTTGTGGCAGGAATCTGAATATCCAGGCTGCAGCTCCGACATACACACCAGCTCCGGCCACGCCTCTGAACCCAGCTGCCAATCAAAACACGTCACTCACCAGCTGTCAATCAAACCACCCATCACACACCAGCTGTCAATCAAACAGGTCACGCATTACACAAGATGACCATCTGTAACAGTATTACTATTGCTGACCAGCAGACTGTCAGTGTTACCATGGTGACAAACTCACTGTTACGTTACCATGGTGTCCATCTGATTGTCAGTGGTACCTTGTTGACCAACCTACTGCCGGTGTCCCCATGTTAACCAACTGATTGTCATGTTACCATGGTGACCAGCTGGTTGTCAGCAGTACGATAGCGCCTTGCTGACCTCCTACTGTGGCCTTGGTGACCACATGAATGTCAGTGTTACCTTGGCGACGGCAGCCAGCTGACTGTCGGAGGCGGCCATGCCAGTTCGGTCTCCTTCCAGAGTGAAGGCAGGTGGATGGTCTGTTGGACGACAGTTACATCATCAAATATGACGAGTAAATCAGTTTCATTCCACATGTGCATCACAATGTTCACAGTTCTTTAGTTGAAATATTTTTTGTTTTGATATTGCGTATGCCAAATTTAAGATGTTTCCAGTATTGTCTAGAATTGTTTTGCCAACATTTTTTGTGATTTACACAAGAAATAAATTCTGTTTTTTGTGTCATACACTGTGTATTGCTTATATTCTGAAGATATTCTGAAATGCCAGGCAAAGTCAATAACACATTAAATACATGTTCAAATATTAATTTAGTTCATTTTCAGTAAAAATCAACAGAATAGATTTAAATACATTCACAAATAAATGTCAGGCTTCAGAGATGTGAGCTCATGTAGAATGAACTGAGCCTAAGTATGATAGTCCTGGATAAAGGCGAGAGTAGGAGATAATAAATATGAGACAGAGCTGTTTGTACCCAGACAACCAGCCTGGATGGAGACATAAGGCGAGTGGTTTCCGGTGAAGAAGGACGTATTGACATCGAAGCCATAGATCAGCCCAGGTACTCCCAACTGGATGATGCACCAGTCATGACCTTAAAGAAAATGTTAGACAGTAAAACAGAATTAATGTTCTGAGATTAGTGTCTGAGTTTTGGTGTTGGGGTGACCCCTTTGTTTACATTTGGATTACAGATTTTATTATTAAAGGGCCTGAGATTCTTAATGAACCCTTAAATTGGAAAGTAAGGCTTGATTGATAAATTGGCTGATTAGCTTATCACAGAGGTATCTGTGTATATGTTGTCTGAAGTTACAGGAAATGTCAAAGATATGTTTGAAACAGTAGAGAGGGCAGACATTTTTATACTGTAAAATGTCTCATTTACAACATCACAATTCTTTACTAAACAAATTCATCCTTATCAAAAGTATGAATGTGTTCATGTAAAAAAAAAAAAAAAATTGATATATTGTACTCTGATTTTGAAAACTCTCAAATATCATAATATATATCTTTAAAATCCTGTATTGGTCACTAAGAAAGTAAACCGTTAAAAGTAAAGATAGCAATCGTAAAAAACAGTATGAAATAAATGTATTCTCCTCTTCCATTATTTAACTATTTTTAAGGAAGTCTGGAATTATTAAAGTGAGATTAATGTAAAAAAAAAAAAAAAAGAAATAATATATCAGTCAAAAATCCAGTTGTTGTTGAGTCACAGCTGTCTGGGTTGAGAAAAGGTGTCTCTGCTGCTCAGTATTCTGGTTTAATGGGGTTCCTGAAACTAACCAGGTATTCTCTTTCTTCTGGTCTCCCATCCGTCCATCCACTTTCCAAACTCAGTGAAGGCAGAAGCGATAAACTGCGGTGGCTCTCTCTGCACAAACATACAGTCATTACATGTTGAAGACATCTCAGAAATACTGAAATATATATATTTCCTCCTGTTTGTTTGATTCAAAACTACCAGCTGTTCTAGGAAATTACTGAGTATTTAATTACTGAGTAACATGAAACTATATATGTTTGAGGTGATTTTAATGGGCTTGGAGCTGATAAACAGACAGAGTAGGGAAGGAGGAAAGTGTTGATAGATGGACTAACACATTGTTGGTTTGGGTTGTCTACACATGAGTTTTTGTTTTATAGAAAAAAAAGATATATATACATATATATATATATATATATATATATATATATATATATATATATATATATATTTATAGAGAGAGAGAGAGAGAGAGAGAGAGAGAGAGAGAGAGAGAGAGAATAAAACCAGACTTATACTTTAAAATCCACTCCCAACTATACTTTATGTACAGCAGTTGTTGAAATTAGAAGGGATAGAACTAATTTATATAAAATGTCCCAAAACAACAAATGCTCCCAGTGTCCCAGTCAGCCCAGATGATAAGTCTTTGGTTTTGGGTTTTGTCGGGTGATTGGAACCCAGTAAACCTGCTTGCTGGTCTACTTCACGAAACTATATGTTTGTGAGCTGTTTTTAAAGATGTACGTCTTCAGAGTGGGGAAAGAGGACAGTGTGGAGAGACGACAACAACTAACATGTTGGTGGTTTTGTATTGACGATAACATAAATATTGAGTAAAATCAGACTTATCCTTTAAAGTGAAATAACTATGTAAATGAACAGAACACAGCCTTATTTTCCCCTGACAGTAACAGGAACGGTAACAGTGGTTATAATAACGTGTGCTGCTGAAGTCAAACATGACTGTGGGTTGACCTGAAGCTGATGTGATGGATCAGAGTTGTACCTTCAGCAGGTTGGCAGCAGGAGCGAACCATTCATCTGATGCAAAAATGACCTGAAAAAACAGCAGGAGAACACAAATACAAGACAAACCAACAAGGGTTTGTTTATTATGAACTGAAAACATGGACAAGACAGCATCTCCATTTAAAGTTTAAGCTGCACTAATGGGTATTTTAGAGTAATAGTTTGACATTTTGGGAAACACTCATTCTCTTTCTAGCTGAGAGTCAGATGTTCAGATTGATTCCTCTTTCATGTCTGTACGCTAAGTATGAAATTACAGCCAGCAAGATAAGACAACCTCACACACCCTAACCCTAACCCTAAAACCACAACTTGTTATTACACTTTGGGTTTTTGATTAAGTGTAAAAACAACATGTTGTGGTTTTAGGGTGGTTGTGTGCAGGATTGTTTCCTGGAGTCTTACTGTGAGGTTGCCATATCTTGATCAAACAAGCGAGATATAACATGTTAATCAGTGAGCTTTAGAGGTGCTGCTTGGTGTATTTTGTTACCTCTAAACATAGCCAGGCTAACTCTGTGCAAGAAAGCGAACATTTTCCAAAAATGATGAACTATTGTTGAATAATTCCTTTAATATTAACAATGGATCAAATGATTATTTGTAATGTGAAAGGCTTGCTTGTAGTGATGAACCCACAGAGAAGAATGACTCAGCTCTGCAGCTCTGCTGAGCTTTTCAGCCTCTTTTAGCTCCTAGTTTTAGTTTTGTAGCACATTTCCTGTCTGGTTCAATCTCAGTGTTTCCAGCAGCAGAAGCAGCATCTGTTCTTTTCCACCCTTCACACTTTTAGCTTTGATCCTCAAGGAGGCATTATTAGTGAGTACGAGCCACCAAAAATGTGCATAGCACTTCTTTCTTGCCAAAAGCAATTAGGATGCTGAATGCATAACTGTCTTGAATTTCACAAAAATCAAACTTTTCTCATGTTTTGTTTTATTTTGACTATATTTTTGTATTTTAAATCGTGTTGTTTGTGGATACTGTGTCCCTGCCACTTGTTGTTATAAGGTTATGTGGTGCAGCTAAAGATCATTTTACACAACTTTGGAGCTGAGGAGTTTGTGGAGTCCAAACCAGAGCTAAAAGCAGTGTGAATACTGGACTTACATTCATCAAGTGGACACAAACACAACTCTGCTGGGATGATCATGTTGCTCTGTGTCTGCTGGTTGTGGAAGTAGGAAGCTGATTGCTGACATGTTAGCCACAACTACTTCATAAACTGATAATATGTCAGATGTTGTCTGTTAATGCAGGTTGGCATCGACTTAGTTGAGCATATAGTTGAATTCTCAGATCATAACTTATCACCGCTAATTGTCAGCCTGAAAACCTCTCAATGACTCACCTTCCCACCGACCGCCTCACAGGCCAAATCATTAAACTGCAGGAAGTTCGGCTCTGCTGCCGTCTTCACTGCAGTTCTCCTCTCCGCCATGTTGTCTTTCAGTTGATTTTTTTACAGAAATTTCTTCTGAAATTTGAACATAAATGTTGCAGCAGCTGCTCGTCCTGCTGAAGCCTGAAAACTGTTTTGTCAGCTTCTGTCCTGCAGGACAAAGTTCATCGGCTGCTCAGTCACAGACAACAGGTTGTTTATTTAAACAGAGTGGAGGTTACTGACTCCATGCACTCGTATATGAAGCTCACACTGCTGTTAATACACAACAAACACTGTTTCATTATGTAAAGGTTTTAAAAAAAGGCTGACAATGTTCTTAAAGACAAGCCAGCAAAATAAATAAGCACAATAGTTCATAGTATTATTCTTTTAATTTCTTTGCAATATATGTGTTTAGACAGATTGATATTATTAATGTTGTTCTATTTTTTATGTTTTTACACAGGACTATGTAATTTTGTTGTTGTAATGGCACCATAACTATATTATTTACTGTATGTACTGTAAGTGCAAACATTAGTTTTATGTATTTTATTCTAAAATGGACCCCAGGAAGAGTAGCTGTTGCCGAGGCAGCAACTAATGGTTATCCAAATAAAGATTATTCATATCGTGATGACCCCATTTCCACTCACAGCCACAGTAAAAGTTATAATTCATTTACCACACTGTTTATAGCCTTTATCAATTTTATTGGCCAAGAAAGCAAACATACAGTTTTTATGTACAGGCATGTATGAACACACAAGCTATAAACAGGACATAAACAAAAACAAGACAACACACATACAATATAAATATATACAAGTACCAATAAGTCCAAATTAAAGGACAAAATATATAATTTCTCTTTTTTTCTGAGTCTCTGAACTCCAGAACAACACATAAAGTTTTTTGATCTGACTATTTTTGTATTTATTTAGTACTTAAAGTCAAGTTCTACGTAATTACATGCAATCTTTGCCTTATGACTAATGAAACAATAAAAAAGTAATGATAATAACACTGAGCAAGCAAATATCAGAAACACAAGGAGACACATAGTAACTGCCCAATTAAAAAACCCAAAGATCTTTCAGTCCTTCACTCAGTTCTCAAAGAGTTCAAAACAAATCCTCTCTTTAACCAAAAAAGGATGAGGTCAAACATCATATACAGCTGGACCAAGTATGAAATGCTAGAGGGTGTTTAATTTGTACATTGCCTGGTTACCATCAGACATCACAGCATTTTTAAGATATTTGTTTTTATGTAAGTTTGAGCTCATTTATTTGCATAGCACTTGTCATACAGTAGTTGTAACTCAAGGTGCTGTACATATAAGAAGAACATTAAAAATACTTTAAATACATGGCACCAGATTTTGGGTGTCAGCTATATGGTGCTGTTGTAAGAAGGGTTGAGTTAAGATTTAGGCTTTTTTATATGTTGTATTTGTTATTTCACTTCCCCACAACCTGAAAAATACTTTTAATGCAACAACTGTCAAGTTAATCATTAATGCTGTTAAGTGTGAATGACCCCAATACAGTGTGTTTCATGTGTGTTAAGTTTGCATTTATAAATGTATTTGTTATATTGCTTTTATTTCCACAGATCCTCTCTTCTCAAATATGTGTTATTTGGATAAACTGGCCACATATTGGGAATGTAAATGGTTACTTTCTTGCCTAATAAAATATTAAAATTTAATAAAGTTACATATTAACAGCGAAAATTACAATAGCTTAATCTCCACCATTGCTGTTGCTTGGTGCAAAATGTATTCAATGTATTGACCAATGGTATAGCTTCATCACTCGGTCGGTCATTAGCCCCTTTTATATAAAACAATATCCTGCAATATTGACGTAAAGATGAAAAATCATTATTAGGCTTTGCTTTTTTACACTGAACCAGCAGCATAATGCCACCCCCATGTGTGATTTTAGACAGCATGCTGGTATTCTGGAATCAGAGGCATGACGTGTAACACAACACCATGCATGCAATGTGACTACATCCACTGCCAGCTTAATGGCAGAACAACAATGGAAAAAAATTCCAGAAAAGGAAAGAGGATATTGTTCCTATAGATGCCACAGGCCAGGTTTTTGAGCTGGTAGAGACTAATGAGTTACAAGTAAACAAAATCATCAGCTCCTTAAAAAGCTCCAAAAGTAGAGATGCTTTCCATTTTGACACCAAGTTTGTCAAATCACACAAAGATATTTTAACTCTCCTATTGCTCATTTAATTAACTTGTCTATTAAACACAGCTCCTTTCCTGATGACTGGAAATGTGTCATTGTCATGCCTATATTTAAATCTGGAGACCTCCTTCAAGCCAGTAACTACAGACCAATAAGTATACTGCCAGTACTCTCAAAGGTCGCTGAGAAAGTTGTTATTAAACAACTGACAACATTTCTTAATACAAACAATTTTGGTCTACATTGTATGCAATTTGGCTTTAGAGCAAATCATTCGACTGGGTCCATGCATGAAGTATAATTAATTTGCAGTTGTTCATGTTGTATAATGAAAAACCCCATTTTTTGGGCTCTTTCCAGATTTCATTGTCTAAAGAAGAGCATTACAATTCAGCGTGTTAAAGTGTCCACTTGTCCCATTATCCAACTTGTTCAAAGAAAATTGAAACAGGATATCGAGAGTTGGAAACAGACAGCTCGCCTTCAAAGTAAAAGTTGCGCGTTTTGGAGCGTGTTGACTGCAGCTCAATTTAAGGAGAGCTACACTAAATAAATAAATAAACAGATAGCCTAACTAATAAACAATTATTCACAACTTCTTGTACACACTTTGGAGATAAAACTATGTAAAAAAAAAAAAAAAATCATCATTCAGACAGTGACACATTTAAGTTGTTTTGAATGAATGAAAGTGCTGACTTGTAGTTTATTTTTTGTGCTTACATCCATATTTGGTGAACAGTGAAGCAACTATAGTCCCCCTTTTTTGGGTAGTCTGCCAACTGTAGGACAATGCAAAAGGGGGATAATCCTAAATATACAGCAAATGCTGTATATGTAATGTTCTCCACTGGCATTTTCATCACCTGACCTCAGTCCAGCTGAGTAGGTGTGTCACTCGCCAAAAATCAGACCAAAGGCAAAAGTCCAGTTTATAGTTTAGGTCCGACATAGAATCACCAGGTGAGATATAAGTGTCCTCTGGGATCACAGACTTCAGACAGTCAATGACTGAAAACAGTTTGACACCAAATGTTAGATATCATTATAAAGTTTGTTTCAATATAGTGCATACAGGAAGTAATATCTAACTCCTTCCTGCAATGTCCGATAAGAACCCAGTCCTGAACAGATCCCCATGCCCACAATAAAAGCCATTCAACTGCATTATGCCCAGACATGCAAAAGGTGTGAGGGCCCGATCATTGCTGCTTGCGGGTTTAATTTTTGTTTGTTGTTCAAAAGTTTTTGATTCCAAACAAGAAAAATAGTTTCATCAGTTAATTATTTCTTATTATTGCATTCAGAATGTATTTGTTATCTTACTATTGATTTTGAACTTGAAATGTTTCTTTAAATACAGAGAGGAACAAACAACTGGGGCTGAGCATAAAGAAAAGTTAAAAATATCCAACCATCAGAACATTGTTGTAACTTTTGCTTTTGTGTTCATGATTAAGGGGATTCATTTAATAAAACATTTTAAAGCAGCTTGTCCTATAATCTCACAAAGTAAATCATCACCTTATAAAACATACAGTAATAATTATTAGCTACTTTAACTCTTTAATATTAACTAACACCAAATGACTCATAACTCATAAATAATATATTTTAGACAAGAAAAAATAAACTCTGTTTTTGTCTGAAAAACCTGTTATTGAACAAAATAGTGCAAACACCACAGTGATAAATGTATATGTCTCTGTTTATTTTGCCTAAATCTTTCATGTCTTGACACATCTCAAACATTATTACTAAATTACAAAAAATAATGTGTTTTTGAGAAGCTCTGAGTGCTTTGTTGACAATTTATAAAGACAGAAAGTAGAATGAAAACCACACAAGTGTTACACTTCCTCATTTTAACAAAGATTCCAGTTATAGAGAATGTGGCCCACAAAATATGAAGACACAAATATCATGTTGATCCTTTCAGTCATGTGCGATTATGAAACATAATGTACTGTGTTTTACTTTTTGATAACTGCATGACACGTTGTGGATTATCCCTTATGTACATGATAATGTGTCTATGTCCTGACCAATTAGCAGCCAGTATGACTGCTCAAACAAAACTCTAACTGTACTGAAGTGAATGGCAAACACAACTTTTCTCTGCAAATCCGAATACAGTTTTTACAGCAAGCAAACTCTCAGTAGATTGTTTCTTGTCTTAATAAAAAAAATAAATAAATAAATGAATTTGACATCAAAAGTTGAAATAGTAATTTAGATATGAACCAAAGTGTGGCCCCACAAACCACCAAAATTTTACACACAGGATGGGGATCTGCTTATCTCAATTTAATGACCTGAAAAGGTGTTACTACAACTAAACATAAATATACTAACAATAGATGAAAACTAAATCTGAGTTACTTGTGTTTTCTGATGATAAGTCTGTTTACATAAGTAATGTTTGTAAATACTCCAGGAAACAGGCTAGGATTCATTGACAGCTTGAAGGACAGAACTTGAACAACATATGACAAAGTAATGACATTGATAGTCACTGACAGTCAAGAATTTCGGAAAGTTAAGCTTCCTGTATTACTTCTAGACCGAAAACAGCTTGTTGATGCTGTTAGTTATCACAATTACGTGACTCAAAACCTTGTATTGGGATTTCAGCTCTCAGACAATTATTAGACTTACAGTAACTAAAGTTTGTTTTGTGGACGCTAAGGTCACTATAGATAATGCCATCATATAAGCCTGTGCCCTTGAAATTACATTTATATCGCACAATGTTTATTCCTAATTACATTGTAGTGACAAACATATTACGGTCACATCAGAGCTGGACTGACAAATCTGCCAGGACGCTATATTGGCAAATATTAGATTTTTGCAGATACAGTATATTGGTGTGTAGGTGGGCCAATATTTAACAAGTTTGCGGTACAGAAATACCATAATTTAGAAACAGTGTCACCATTACACAGTTTGTCCACCAGAGCACTGATAAGTTGATTTCAACTGTAAAATGTTCCACTCAGTGTTTATCTTTGTCACAATAAAAAACAAAAAATCAAAAAAATCTAAGGGACCCAAATCAAGGTTGTTTGTATATGTTATGTCTTTATGTAAAAACAATAAATTACTGCTCATTTTTTAAAATCCCCAATAATTAATGTTTTGGGTTTTTTTTTACATGAAGTGCTGCTTCTCTGTACCTTGCAGAACTTGTCAGGTTGTATAGTAGTATTTTGGATATTTGAGTATTTTGAGTTTTTCAGTAGGCTACTGGGTGTTGCGCGCCTCTTAGGCCATTATAATGCAGGACACTCTAACCAAATGTGTGTATCAAGTGGTAGTAAATACATTTATGCTTCATTGTCCTCCCAAAATAAAACAATTTGTTTTTTTATTTACTTAATGTGGTAATTGCTTTGATGCTACATGTGTATTATTTTTTAAAGTAAATGAAGAAAAATCTACCAGCTCATATGTATTTTGTATCATGACTGAATAAAAATTGGCCTGGAGAAAAAGTAGTCTGTCATATCAACCAAACAGCAGCAGTGAATATCTCCAAACGTTGGCAGGCAGCACAAAGTATCTGCAGACTAACAAACACTGTCTGACTCTGGTATATAAATAACTTTTTCTGTAATAAACCAAGACCATGATCTTTCTCTAACTTTGACCAAGTCCTGCAACTTCTGTCTAAATAGAACATAATTAATAATGCTGTAGTTACTGCAAGTGGATATTGTATTAAAAGGATATTTGGGCAGAAAATAAATGAAATATGTTTTCTGTGAACATTTTGCAACCTACTAGATCACCATCACTTTAGATTTCCTCATTATTTACATTTCCAGGTGGCATTAAATGTCCCTCTAAAGGTGTTTGCTTTAGCAAATTAGTATATTTAAATGTAATTTCTAGAAGACAGGCCTACTTTAGTCAGCACTGTTTCTCTATTGGGAGACTTTCCCTCCTACAGAGAACACAGAGACACTGAGGAGTCCAGCGACAACATCAAAGACTCCACCCCAGACCTAAGCCCAAACCCAGGATACAGAGGTTGAGTAAATGTGGTGTTGAAGGTGTGGAGGTGGATCAGTGTGTCAGAGGAGACTCTGTAGAAGGACAGAGTGCCAGCAGGACAGTCCACATACACTGCTACTCTGTTAGAGACAGAGGAGGAGGAGGAGGAGGAGGAGGAGATGGATGTTACTCTGTCACTGTGACAGACAGAGTAATGACCATCAGCATAGCACAACAGACTCCATGACTGATCATTCCCTCCAAACCTGCAGTCAGCCCCATTTCCTTTCCTTGTGATTCCTCTGTAAGTCACTGCTATATCAACAATTCCTCTCCACTCGGCCTCCCAGTAACAGCGACCAGTCAGACCATTTGTACACAGCAGCTGACTGCAGTCAAATCTGTCTGGATGACCCGGATATGGCTGCTCCTTCTCTCCCACCAGCTCCACCTTTCTATTGTTGTCAGACACTTTGAGATCTCTGTTTGCTGTGTTTATGTCCAGTGTGAGTTCACAGGCATCTGATGAAGAGAACAAGACACATTCCAGCAATTAAGTATGATCTAACCTTTACTAATTGACATGATTGATATTTTCAAAAAGATTTAAAAATTGCAAAATTAAAATGACAAAATTAACAAAATTATGTTACAGTAAGTAATGATGATTTAGAATGACTCATTTGGAGAGCCATCTCTTGTTGATATTATATGAATGAATAAATAAAAGCAAAGACCTGTAAGACAAAATGATGTTTTAATGTCATGAATCAAACTGAATCCACACTTACATTTCCTCAGGCCAGGTGTTAACCACTGTTTTCCAGCAGGTTCCACCCTGGAGGAAGATTATTATTATTATTATTATTATTATTATTATTATTATTATTATTATTATTATTATTATTATTATGGAAACAGGGCCATTTGATAACCTTCCCTGTAAATCATTTTCCATCCACTGTGAGTCCTATCTATTGTCAAACAAGTGAACAGGCTGCCTCTCATTTGTGTTAATTGTTCCCCTCATTTCTGTCACTTGTGTATACAAGGTAAAGAATAAGATAATCTGATGTACTGTCCAAATAACAATAGCCCAGGGTCACCACTGTTAGTGCTTTTACTTTCATTGCTGTCCTCCAACATGATAAAACACAATGTGAAATGGTGTATTATGCATCATATACTGTACCCTAAAATGAACAGTTAAACCAGCAAGCAGAAATAGCATGTAGAAGATCAAATAAAAAAGAGAAGCAGAAAAGTTGATTGATAAGTTGAAAGGTTTACAAGAAATAAGTATGTGAAAATAAACTAGCATGAAACATTAGGAATGATAATTTATAACTCACTTTGCATTTGTTTCTTTATTGCTATATGTGTTTGTTGCTATACCTCAGAAGAAGTTGTGTTATCGTAATGTTGAATTGCTGTATGCAGGAGTTTTTCTATAGGTTGACTGTCTTTAGAAAAACACCAGGGAGGCAATCATGAAAGACTTTTTGTCTATAAAAAAAAGACTGAGCTCTTCTGTCCTTTGAGATCTTGTTGACCACTGTGTTGTCAAGGTGCCTCCATATTAGGGATGTGCAGAGAGCCCAGTATTTGTATTTGTATCTGTATTTGTTGAGGCAACAAAACTATTTGTTGAGGGAGGGTTCCCACGCCAGGTCTTAAACTCAAGTTTCCCAGATCATGGACATCTGTGCTGACCAGTCAGCTAAAACTCAGCTCCACCAGACAGAGAGATCTGCAGCTGTTTATAGAGACACAGAGACAGACAGCGATGTAACCTCACTACACTATGAGTCTCAGCCTGCGCACTGTTATTTGATTTTTTTTTTGATTGATTTTAAAATAAATTAAATAAATATTCATAAAACCCCACTATTTGTGCTTTTCTGAATACCGTATTCGGGTTCAGCTCCATCCCTACTCCATATGTTGTGACAATATATTAATATTCATCTACATCAGAGTTTTATGTGTTAATTCACAAGTGCTGAGTGTTTGCAGGCAATTTCCACAACAATGCGCAAAGTTCATAAAAAGAAATGTTTGAGTGTTGAAGAAGACTGCATGTAGAAAAGTAAGTAGTACTTAAAAAAGTATTTACCTTTACCTTAGAAATAACAGAATTCTAACTGAGAAAGAACTAAAAGGCAGGAGGAAGCACAACTGAGAGGGAAGCAAATTGGGATGATATTTAGGGATGAGAGAATAGAAATAATAAGAAAAAATAGAAGGTCTGGAAGAAGATTTAGATCAGGCCACTGTGGTTTCGCTGATGATAATGGTGACCAGAAGAGGTGAAATGGATGAGACTGGCACAGATGCATACAAAATAAGTAGGTCTAGGCCAAAGTTATAGGGTATAGACCATGGACCCTTTATGAGTTATGTACCATAGTTGCCCAGTTTCTAAAACCAGACAAGGATCTATTTGGTTTTGTGAATCAGGGACATCAATGTAGTCAATTAGAAGACATCCCAGAAGACATAATAATAGCCAAGTCAATATTATTTATATATCCCCTATCACAAATCACAAATTTGCTTCAAGGGGCTTTACAATATGCACAACACATGACACCCTCTATCTTAAGACCATCAACCCTAATACAGAGAGTCCTGTGGTAAAAATCACTCATTGAAAATTTCAGGGAGGAACCAACAGTTAAATTAGGTAAAATATTATTATTATTATTATTATTATTGTTGTTGTTGTTGTTGTTATTGTTGTTGTTATTGTTATTATTGATGCTATTGTGCTTTTCTGTGTGTCTCTCTCCCCTCCCACCCTCTTCCTCTCTCAACCCAGCCAGTCAAGGCAGATGGCCGCCCACCTACAGCCCAGTTCTGCTTGAGGTTTCTCATGGGGCTATGCTGATCTCTGTAAAATAAAGAGTATGGTCTAGACATTCTCTATATGAAAAGTGTCCTGTGATTTGGCGCTATATAAATAAAACTGAATTAAATTGATTTGAATAAGTAATTATAATTTATTACACATGAATTAGTTGTTTTTATGTAATTTAAGACTTCTAGGTCAGATGGTTGTGCCTTTCCTAACTCAAGCCTTTTCACCCCTTCAAGTAAATTTGAAAGGAATTGAGACATTGTGGATTCTTGGGTCACTGGGTGATGAAAGGCTGAGGAGACAGCGCATGATCTCTTTTTGTCTGTCCATACCTGAGAGTGTCCAGTCTCCAGTGAGGATCCTCCAGTCCAGCAGACAGCATTCTCTCTCCTGACCCTCCTGGATGATTGTAGCTCAGATCCAGCTCTCTCAGATGGGAGGGGTTAGAACTCAGAGCTGAGGCCAGAAAAACACAGCCTTCCTCTGTGATTAGACAACCTGACAGACTGGAATTAAGAAAAGGTTGGTGCCACAATATTTTGGATAATCATGTAAGCATGTAAAAAAATATTAAAATGAGAATCTCTTTAACCAAATTTCTGACCTGAGTGTTTCCAGTGTACAGTCTGGACTCTTCAGTCCAGCAGACAGTTGCTTCACTCCTGAATCTTGCAAGTTGTTGTTACTCAGATCCAGCTTTCTCAGACTAGAGGAGTGGGAGCTGAGAACTGAGGACGGAGCTGCACAACCTCTCCATGATAGTTGACAAATACCCAGCCTATAAAGAGAGATCAATAAATTTGAAACAATTAATCTTAATATTTAATGTGTTTTGTGTAAGGCTCAAGACAAAGTTCATTCATCTATAAGATCGTAAAAATTCCAGTGCTGCCAACCCAATTAACCAAGACAAATTAGTTATGCACACTTATGCACTGATTTTCAGTTTTAAAGTAGAAATCCGTTTGAAAAGATTTCGTATCCAATTAAATTCTGCATTACTTGTGGAAAATGACTTTGAAATACCAATAGTAAACTTTCAGTGCCTCACTTTAGGGATAGCTTAAACCTGACCTGAGAGATTCCAGTGTACAGTATGAATTCAACAGTCCATCAGAGAGATGTTGCAGTCCTGAATCCTGCAGGTCATTATTAGTCAGATCCACCTCTCTCAGACTAACCAAATTTCTGACCTGAGTGTTTCCAGTGTACAGTGTGGACTCTCCAGTCCAGCAGACAGCTGCTTCACTCCTGAATCTTGCAAGTTGTTGTTACTCAGGTCAAGCTTTCTCAGACTAGAGGATTGCGAGCTGAGAGCTGAGGACAGAGCTGCACAGCTTCTCCCGGAAAGATTACAACCACTCAGCCTAAGGAGGAATTAGTGATGAACAAAATTTTATTTTTTCTTGCTGTTTGTCCTCTATAAAATATGTAATATTTAAATATATATATTTAGTTATTTGTCCACCTACACAACTTTATTAGAGGCATTGACCACCTCTCTCAGACTAACCAAATTTCTGACCTGAGTGTTTCCAGTGTACAGTGTGGACTCTCCAGTCCAGCAGACAGCTGCTTCACTCCTGAATCTTGCAAGTTGTTGTTACTCAGGTCAAGCTTTCTCAGACTAGAGGATTGCGAGCTGAGAGCTGCGGACAGAGCTGCACAGCTTCTCCCGGAAAGATTACAACCACTCAGCCTAAGGAGGAATTAGTGATGAACAAAATTTTATTTTTTCTTGCTGTTTGTCCTCTATAAAATGTGTAATATTTAAATATATATATTTAGTTATTTGTCCACCTACACAACTTTATTAGAGGCATTGACCACTGGTAGCATCCTCAGAAGAGCCTCCTCTGAAGCAGAGTATTTCTTCAGGTCAAACACGTCCAGATCTTTTCCTGATGACAGTAAGATGAAGACCAGAGCTGACCACTGAGCAGGAGACAGTTTATCTTTGGAGAGACTTCCTGAACTCAGGTACTGTTGGATCTCCTCCACTAAAGAACGATCATTCAGTTCATTTAGACAGTGGAACAGACTGATGCTCCTCTCTAGAGACAGATCCTCACTGATCTTCTTCTTAATGTACTTGGTTGTTTTCTGATTGGTCCCTGTGTCTTTTCCTGTTTGTGTCAACAGACCCTGTAGGAGCTTCTGATTGGTCTGCATTGAAAGACCCAGGAGGAAGCGGAGGAACAAGTCCAGGTGTCCATTTTGACTCTGTAAGGCCTTGTCCACAGAGGTCCGATGGAGTTGTTTTAGTTTAGGTTTGTCTCTAAAAACTTTAGACTTCTTGGAGGTTGTCTTTGTTTCTTCCAGCAGATTGACTCCAGAGTTGATGAATGTCAGATGGACATGAAGAGCAGCCAGAAACTCTTGAACGCTCAGATGGATGAAGCAGAACACCTTGTCCTGGTACAGCCCTTTCTCCTCTCTAAAGACCTGTGTGAACACTCCTGAGTACACTGAGGCTGCTCTGATATCAATGCCACACTCTGTCAGGTCTGATTCATAGAAGATCAGGTTGCCTTTCTGCAGCTGTTCAAAAGCCAGTTTTCCCAGAGACTCAATCATCTTCCTGCTCTCTGGACTCCAGTGTGGATCTGTCTCAGCTCCTCCATCATACTTGACATTCTTCAGTTTGGACTGAACCACCAGAAAGTGGATGTACATCTCAGTCAGAGTCTTAGGCAGCTGTCTTCCCTCTTTCAACAAATGGTCCAGAACTGTAGCAGTGATCCAGCAGAAGACTGGGATGTGACACATGATGTGGAGGCTTCGTGATATCTTGATGTGGGAGATGATTGTGTTGGCCTGCTCCTCATCTCTGAATCTCTTCCTGAAGTACTCCTCCTTCTGTGGGTCAGTGAACCCTCTGACCTCTGTCACCATGCTGACACACTTAGGGGGAATCTGATTGGCTGCTGCAGGTCGTGTGGTTATCCAGAGGTGAGCAGAGGGAAGCAGGTGTCCCCCAATGAGGTTTGTCAGCAGCACATCCACTGAGGTGGACTTTGTAACATCAGTCAGGACCTCATTGTTTTGGAAGTCCAGAGGAAGTCGACACTCATCCAGACCATCAAAGATGAACACAACCTGGAACTCTTCAAACCTGCAGATTCCTGCTTCTTTGGTTTCAGTAAAGAAGTGATGAACAAGTTCCACCAAGCTGTACTTTTTCTCTTTCAGCACATTCAGCTCTCTGAAAGTGAATGGAAATGTGAACTGTATGTCCTGGTTGGCTTTGTCTTCAGCCCAGTCCAGAGTGAACTTCTGTGTTAAGACTGTTTTCCCAATGCCAGCTACTCCCTTTGTCATCACTGTTCTGATTGGTTCATCTCTTCCAGGTGAGGCTTTAAAGATGTCTTCTTGTCTGACTGTTGTCTCTGGTCTGTCTGGTTTCCAGGATGCTGTTTCAATCTGTCTGATCTCATGCTCATCATTGTCTTCTGCACTCCCTCCCTCAGTGATGTAGAGCTCTGTGTAGATCTGATTCAGAAAGGTTGGGTTTCCTGCTTTAGCAATCCCCTCAAACACACACTGGAACTTCTTTTGCAGGTTAGACTTGAGGTTACGCTGGCATGAGAGAGCATTTGAACTTCCTGAATGAACAAAAGACAAATAAAAATGTGTTTGCGCTAGTAAACCTGATATATGGAAACATTACAATTCGACCACAGATATTTTCCTCTATTTGGAAAACTGTTGAGCTCATCTGTTGCAGATAAACAGTTTCTGTTTCAGCTCAGAGGAATTCATAGATCTGATGCAGATGTGTACATCTTATTAACAGTAGAGTTTGAAATATAAAAATATAGAGCTCTCCCATATTGCCTCCATTTCCTCTCCATCATGTTAAATCTGTTAAAATTCTCTTACTGCTCTGCAGACAGTCAGCCAGCTCCTCCTGCTTCATTTTCCTCAGGAAGTGCAGTGTGATCTTCAGAAATGCCTCTCTGCTGCTCCTCCTCTGCTCTTCATCCTCACCATCCAACACCTCCTCATCTTCAGCCTGACTCTCACAGCATTCGGTGTAATTTGGACTCAGAACCTTCTGCATCTTCTTCAGCTCTTTCTTCACAAAACTGATTATGTTGTCCTCAAGTAGCTGGAACAGAATAGTATTCAAGTTTAAATTAGCAGAAATCATTGTCTGTGAAGATTCAGTTGTCTGGTCATGGTATATTAAGTATGGCTAAGTCAGAGGCAAGTCAACTTGTTTAGATTCTTGAAAATGTTTCGCCTTTCATCCAAGAGGCTTCTTCAGGTCTGACTGACAGTCATTCCATTTTGTGCTTTTTTCAGTTTGTGATTGTACATTAACACACCAAAAATATGGAGTTCAGGTCTTGTTGATGCTGCTTGGCAGGCTGATGACTGGGAACCTTTGAGCTCTGCTTCTGACGTCTGTGGAAAAATAAAAAGTTTTTAATAACAACAAAAAAACTTTGAATACATACAGTCTTTTGTGTTGTTTTATCATTATATTCATGATAGAAACACAAGATCAACACAATAAATGCAGCTCTGATTTGTTGAATGTGATGCTTTCATTGAACTGAACTAAATCAAGCATAAACACCTGAACACGACAGTCTACTCTTCTATATTGAATAATTATAAACAGATCTATGTTTATTCTTCCCTTGGATCATCATGGATCATCAGATTTCTGTCCCTGTTTGAAGTCAAAGGGTTGACCCTCCGGTAGCCCCTACGCTATTGTCCAAAACCAACAAAAAAAAGATATTAAAATTGACAGTGAGGAAATACTGTGTCCTCTCCAGTCCACCCACCAGACTGGTATAGTTTTTCAGTATAGTCTTCATCTTCTTCCCTCCATTGCTGGGTGCAGTTTTGTCTTATCTGTGCATTTTGATCGTGGTGGAAATACTACACTGATACATGCAATTGTTCCATAAATTCTTTCTGGATAAAATACTGCTGAAATATATATATATAATTCCTGTTCCTCTTAGATTTGAATTCTTACCTTTGATCATCAGACTTCTGGCCGTGTTTGAACCCACCAGAATCTTAACAGAGGTTTTGCTCATATGCCGTTTGGGGCTCGCTAGAATAACATTAACCCCTTTTTGACCACAAAGTTCCAAGAACTATGGAAACAGAGGAACTAACCTCAGGAACAAAATCGGGAAATATTAGTCCCAGTTGTGTATTCCTGTTTCTATTTCCACTACATCTGAAGAATCAAGTACATTAGGCAAATTTGACACATGATGAATTAAAAAAACATGGTGGTGTTTGAAATGCAGTATTAACATGTGGAAACAACAAAACAGAGTTGATCTGTTGTCCTTCATTCTTTTTTACTGTTGTGTGACTTTGATGTTTGAGTTAGATGGAGGCAAATGAATGAATGAATGAATGAATGAATGAATGAATGAATGAATGAATGAATGAAAAGGAAAAATGCAGACAAGGAAAAAGAGACTGAGAACTCCACACAAACCATCTGCTGAGTATTTGATGGTTATTTATTTCTGCTTTAGAATTTAACCACTATGAAACAACCAGAAAATTAAGTTTTATTTCTCTCATTCACTGGCTTTGTTCTCACTTGCACTCTCTTTGTCTTTCTCTCACTCCTTTTTAAAACAAGTTGGTAAGCCGACAACAAAGCAAAACTTTGTTTTTAACGTTAACAAGTAACAAGAAACGTCTTCCTTAGTTCCTCAAAAGGTTTGAGGAAATTTCCTGCAGTGGAAACCCTATTTTACTAAGCTAAATGTTTTTCTTATAGCTTAATATAGAGTTTTTGTAGTGCTCTTCATTGACAGTGTTGGATGCAGTGTTGTCTTATATTTGCATTTCAATCCTGACAGAAAAACTTATAAATGTATGTGTTCAATAAAATTCTTTTTGGATAAAATACTGAATTCTTATCTTTGATCATCAGACCTCTGTCCATGTTTGAAGACAATAGGTTCATCCTTCGACCGATCACTCTTCATGGACACACAGCTGGATACAGAAGAGTCTGGTTTCTGTTTCTGATGCTCTGGGCTTCAACACAACACACACAGAGCTTTGAGTGTGAATAATGATGGTGGAGTGTTGTCTTATATTTGCATTTCAATCCTGACAGAAAAACTTATAAATGTATGTGTTCAATAAAATTCTTTTTGGATAAAATACTGAATTCTTATCTTTGATCATCAGACCTCTGTCCATGTTTGAAGACAATAGGTTCATCCTTCGACCGATCACTCTTCATGGACACACAGCTGGATACAGAAGAGTCTGGTTTCTGCTTCTGATGCTCTGGGCTTCAACACAACACACACAGAGCTTTGAGTGTGAATAATGATGGTGGAGTGTTGTCTTATATTTGCATTTCAATCCTGACAGAAAAACTTATAAATGTATGTGTTCAATAAAATTCTTTTTGGATAAAATACTGAATTCTTATCTTTGATCATCAGACCTCTGTCCATGTTTGAAGACAATAGGTTCATCCTTCGACCGATCACTCTTCATGGACACACAGCTGGGTCCAGGTCCAGCAGAGTCTGGTCTGTCCTTCTTGTGCTTCTTCTTTGTTCTTCAACACAACACACACAGAGCTTTGAGTGTGAATAATGATGGTGGAGTGATGTGAGTGGAGAACAGTGATGGACAGTTAGAGATCCTCATCTCACCTCTGAGCTTTGGTCTGGCTGTCATGTTCCCCACACAGAGAGCTTTTAGAGGGAGGGACTCCCTCCTCTCTGTCCTCACACTGATCCATAGCAGAGAAACACCTTCACACAAACACAACAACAAGCTCATTCATTACAACAAGCTGCACATCGCACATTATCCTCTCAATAATGTATCAGAAATATACAGAGCACTCAGGAACAGAACTAGTGTTTGTCATAGAAAGTTTAGTTTTGCTTTGATATTATATTTTACTGAGATGAAAGTTAGAATGTGTAATTTTTCATGAGGTATTTATGTCTACAACTGTATCATTCTTGACATAGATATTCTATGTTTTATGTCTTAGAGAGCAGATGATGCTTATTCCCCTTCAGTCTAAAGAAGCAGTCACACTCTCATAACAGTAATTGTCTCTGTAGCAGTCTTAGACCAGATTTCATCCAAATGTAAATATTTTAACTGAATTTGCAAAAGATCATCTAAGGAAAATGTTGCGGATGCTTGTTTCCATCCATTCCTGTTGTGTCAATATTAAGAGATAAACAGTTGGTGGCGCTTATTCTCCAGTCAGTGTCATTAAACCATTGCAGAAAAAAAAACGAGGTGACGTCATTAAAAGAGCGGCAGTCAAAGTTTAAATGATGGGAAAATATGTGGAAAACGTGATAGAAATATGACATTTCTCTTTATTTCATGTATTAATTTGAGGAACGTTACAGTTTCCTCATTGCTCCACACAGATCAGAAGTTTTAATCTCCTCAGTGACATTTAAGTCACATGCTTCATGTAGCTAACTCTAACCATCATTTATTCAGTAAGTCTGGTTACACTGCACTTTGTTGGATTTTGCTTTTATGGATACACTAATTTTTCCAACTAAGCCGAGCCCCAAATTTTTTTGTGATAGTCCTTACTGACAGACCCAAGTTTATGATATGCAGATGCGTGCCAGTTTCAAATGATCCAGTTGGGCACCCTTTGTAACTGCCACAAAACATCCATTGAAATTACTTACAGATTTCTAAGCTTAGAAGAAAATATTTTACAAAACAAACTTGAAACTGTTATAAATAATCATAAACTGGTCTAATTTATTTATTATTTTCATAGTTCTAGCATCCCACGGGTTGGACAGTTGGTGGTAAACATGTTGACGAATTATTGCCTCTCAAGTTTTGGCTGCCAAAATAAAGAGAGTGGCAGGAAAAATTAAAGTGCAGTCTAATACAACTGTAACAACAACAATAATAATAATAATAACACATTCAATTTTAGTGCCTTCCTCGTAACCCAAGGACACTTTACATACAGCAAAAAACTAACAAAAGTAAATAAATAATTATGCATCACTGCTACTATTAAATGGTGGAAAACTATTAGTTATCTTACCTTTTGATGGTGAAAATAATCTGCAAGAAGCCAATGAGTTAAGATGAAAAAAAATCAGAAGCTTCAACCAGGAAACATTCTGTCTGTTGGTCTGTCGATTCGCATAATGATCCAACTCTCTGTGTTTATCTTCAAAGTAAAGTTCTTTGAGGAAATATGATTACAGTGAAACTCTGAACTTTGGAATGAACACCTGAAGTCAAACATTAACAGTATAAGTCTATCAAAGTATCATAAATCTCTGATACAGTTTTAACTTCAGCGCATTTCAATTTTTAACAGTTTGAAAAGGCAGAGATATCCTTCTAAGATTTCAAACCATGCATCATCACCTGCTGTCAGTAAATTCCAAACCACAACAGGCCTCAACAGACCAGAGCAAGCTGAAGATCATCAATACAGCTGCTATTTATTCCAGATAGTGATTTTTTCAAAACATTACTGTTAAGTTTTGCCTAGTCTCATTTATTTATTATTTTATATTATATTTGTATAATTGTTCATAATACTAGCAGTGGGTGGTAAACCCGTTGACATATTATTGTCTCTTACGTTTTGGCTAACAAAATAAACAGAGTGACCAGAAAAATTAAAATGCAGTCTAATACAACTGTAACAATAATAATAATAATAATAATAATAATAATAATAATAACAATAATAATAACAACAACAACAACAACAATAATAATAATACAATCAATTTTAAGTGCCTTCCTTGTAACCCAAGGACACTTTACATACAGCAAAAAACTATCAAAAGTAAAGAAATAAACATTTTAATGAATTCCATCGATGTTCAACAGAGTAATGCATCACTGCTACTATCATGGACTGCTACGTTTTATTTCTCTCATTTACTGGCTTTGTTCTCTCTAGCTCCACCCTCTCTTCATTCACTTTCTATAACTCTCAGCTTGTTCGCACTCTCTCTTTCTCTTTCTGTCACTATTTTTTTTTTTTAAAGAAGCTGGCCGACAACAAAGCCTAACTTTGTTTTTAACGTTAACAAATAACAAGAAATGTCCTCTTTCGTTCCTGTCCGGTCACTCTTGAATGACACACAGCTGGACACTGAGGCTGCTCTGATATCGATGCCACACTCTGTCAGGTCTGATTCATAGAAGATCAGGTTGCCTTTCTGCAGCTGCTCAAAAGCCAGTTTTCCCAGACACTCAATCATCTTCCTTCTTTTTTTTATTTCAGTGTGATTCTATCTCAGCTCCTCCATCATAATTGAAGTTCTTCAGTTTGGACTGAACTACCAGGAAGTGGATGTACATCTCAGTCAGGGTCTTGGGCAGCTCTCCTCCCTCTCTGCTTTTCAACACATCCTCCAGAACTGTAGCAGTGATCCAGCAGAAGACTGGGATGTGGCACATGATGTGGAGGCTTTGCGATCTCTTGATGTGGGAGATGATTGTGTTGGCCTGCTCCTCATCTCTGAATCTCTTCGTCCTCATAACAAAATGACAACAACTCTTTTTCCAGTCAAACAGTGATACAAAACAATGTGATCAAAGTGATTGTGTTCATCAGACATGTACAGATTTCTCTGGTAGGATTCTCACTTGCTGAACTAATTTCAGGTCAACTTTCAGACACTTTCCACCTTCATGTGTAGAGGAAATATCAGGAGAGAAGAAGCTGCTCATTCTCCCTCGTCAGTCCTGGTGTCTGTGTGAATTTGATCTGAGGACACTGTCACATAAGTCATAACTTCAGAGTCCAAGTCTAAAAAACATCAGAGTGACATGAAAACCAGTCTAACCAGTCAGTGTCAGAGAAACCACACATCAGATGATGTAGTTCTACTATCTGTCCACTAGATGCTGCTAATTGACCATCTAATGAACTGAAGATTTATTCAGTAAAGACAAATATAATGGAGGAGGTGCAGATTGTATGTTAAGTCTTTGATGAAACACAGTCTGAGGTTTAAAGTACTTTGGGTGACTGTTAATAGTACTGATGTGGAGATTAAGTCTTTTTGAAGCATGGAGGTTAAATTCTCAAGACTTCATGTGTTTCACTAGTGGAACCTGCTGTTTGAAAGAAAGCGCAGCAGGCAGTGATGAGCTAAATCCAAACATAAAATAACCCTCCACTCTCCTATAGCACCCACTTGTCTGAGGACAAGTGTCTCGTGCTTCACTTTTGTTGTTTTGTTAGAATATGGGTTTGTAGTTAATGTTTACTGGACAATCCTTCACATCACTTTATTGCATTGTAATTTATTATATCCATAAATCTCACACATGCCTTTAGTCTGTTGGTTGGAGTCTTCCATAGAGTGACATTAAAAGCATAGAAAGAGCAAACAGTGTTAATGTCTGTTTGAAATGGGAAATAATTGGGTTGATAGTTAATATACTTGTTTAACTGGGCAGAGGACGTGAGTTTGCCATCTGTGATAAATGTTATACTGTACATTACGCATCCATAACCTGATCTCCTGACATGAAAGTCAATATTAGCAGATTCCGTGAAACATGGTCATCTTAAATGAGAGAACACAGAACTGACACTAAATGGTATATATCGGTTTGATCTGTGAGTGTGATGGCGAACAGAGTAAACAATAATCACAGCAGTGGATTTCCGTTAGCAGTGTGATGTTTATGAGGACAGTATGTGAGTGTGGTGTTTGTTTATTTATATATTATTATTTTTAAACCTTTAATTATTCAGGGAAGTTCCACTGAGAGGAAGCCTCTCTTTTATAACAACAATATGAGTTCATATTTTATTCAGCTCAACTCAAAAGCTGCTACATGATGTATTATTTTTATTTAATTCCAAGTTTTAGATGTGGAATTCAGGCAGAGATAAATTATTTGGGTAGATTACAGCCCATAAAGTACAGTGTAAATATTTATACAGAATACCAATGAAATACCAACTGGACAGTAAAACAGTGTAGAAGTGACTGCTGTATTTTACATACCTCAGACGTACACTAATATTATACTGTATTAAAGGAGCTTTTCCCCACCTTTTCAGTGCTTTGTGCTGATGCTATACACTGTAAAAAAAAAAAAAAAAAAAAAAAAAGAAGTTATTTCACAGAAATTTACTGTATTATTTTACAGTTTTTGTTGTTTTTTCTACATTAAGTGTAAATGCCATAAAAACACAGTAAATTATTTTTATTAAAAATATTCACCATAAAATAAATGCAATCTGTATATTAATTAATGTAAATTAATATAATGGAATATTAAAGTTTTTTAACAGGATTTTTACTATTACTGAATGTAAAATTAAGGCAACTTTCTGTTTTTTTACTTTAAATTTAATGTTTTTTTAAAAAAGTTAAAAAAAAACACCATCAAATAACGGTAAAAAAAAACCTTTAGTTATTCTACAAAGATTTTTTTTTAAATACAGATATTTACTGTAGACATTATCTGCATTTTTACAGTCCAACTGTTGTAAAATAAAAACAAAAAAAAATATAAAATATTGCTAGAATGCTAAATAAATGTATAAATGTGCACAAAAAATGAAAAACATTGCAGAAATACCTTAAAATTACGTAATTTAAATAATTGCTTGTTTTATACAGTATTATTTTGTAAATTCATAGAATTATCCAATTTATCCTTAAGACTGCCCCATCAAAGCACACATTTCTGGATGTAAAACACAAAAAAAATATGTAAATTATATTCAAATTATCCTCCTTTAACACCCATTAATGGTATCTTGAGAGCTTTGGGCTTTAATTGTATGTGATTATCTCATCTATTTACAGTAAATTCCTGGTAAAAATATTGGTTTGATATTGTACAAAAAAATAGGATCATGCGAAAATGGCTTACAAAAACATAATTTTAATAATCATTACCTTATACAAACATTATCTAAAAGTAATTACAAGCAACTATCCAATAGATCTACAGACTTTTCCAATTAATGTATGAGATTTACTGTATATAAATAGTATTTGACAGTAATTATAAGCAACCATCCAATATATCCATCTGACACTCTTCTTCAGAGGGATATTTTTTATATATTGTGTGTATACTGCCATCATTCTTCAGAACCTGCCACAGCTGTGAGTACTGTAGCTCCCTTCATCTTTTTTGTGCATTGCATTGTGGGAGAATATTAACTATCAATAGCACACACAAAAATAAACCAAAAGTCAATTTTGTCACTTTTCCATTATGAACACACTAAACATTTAAACCTGCTGTATACTGAATGAGTGATCCAACTGTGATGAATGACGAATGAGCAGAATACGCTGAATGAAACTTAATGACTCTTTTGTCCACTCTACTGCTGTGTTTTTTAGATATATATTGTATAGTCTGAATATAAATTCATATTTCTATCTCCAGTGGATTGGAAATGTGTTTTACTTCTTTAGGGGAGATGTCAATCGAAGACAGTCTATACAGGCCCACACACTGCTAAGTAGAGGGGCCTCTAGGGGCCTTTAAACTGGGAGAAGCAGAAGAATTTAAAAATATATTTTTATGACCCGGCCTAAGAGAAACCCTGGCGCAACATGAAAATGACACTCCCTCTCCCTAGCTGCCAAAAAAAAAGTAACAAGCAACAAGGGATTTTGCAGCCTTTAAATGTTTATTTCATAGCTGTGGTTTCAGGGTGAGTTAACAGCAAAACAACAAACAAAAGGGAACTAAAGCTAATCAACCTAAAATTACCTATTTAAACATAAAGAAACAAAAATACAAATCACTGACATAACTCCTAACTTAACAGAAACAGGAGGAAAGATATTTTAAAAAATGCCACCATCCACCCCTACAGAAACTGGGCTGTTAAATATATTTACAAAGTTATTTACAATACTGTACACAGTGGGTCAGAGAAGCAGAACAACAACAGCAACAACAATAACAATAGATACATGACTAGCAACAGCAGAACAGTAGGAGAAGGACATCCCCACGTCAGTGCGGTTCATGGGGTTTCCTGCGGATGAGAAAGCACAAAGAACTCCGGAGAAGAAGTCAAGTTAGTAACATGCATTAATGGTAAATGAATACATACAGATGGAGAGGAGGAGAGAGGAGCGCAGTGCATCAATGGAAGTCCCCCGGCAGTCTAGGCCTATAGCAACATAACTAAGGGCTGGTCCAAGGCGAGCTTGGTCGGCCCTAACTATAAGCTTTATCAAAAAGGAAAGTTTTAAGCCTACTCTTAGAGAGGCTAGAGAGGGTGTCTGCCCCCCCGGACCGAATCTGGAAGACGGTTCCACAAGAGAGGAGCCTGATAGTTGAAGGCTCTGCCTCCCATTCTACTTTTGGAGACTGTAGGAACCACCAGTAAGCCTGCATTCTGGGAGCGCAATTTTCTAGTGGGGTAATAGGGTACTATGAGCTCTCAATAATTACAGAGATCAATGGCATAGAACCAACAACAAGCATGCCAAAAGTAGTTACAAAAAATGACCAGCAGGTGTCGCACTGAGTGAACCTCCTCATCAATAGGTTTGTACACTCAATGTCTCAAAAAATAAATAAAAATATGGATATGTTGACAGCTAGACAAAAAACAGGCATCTATAGATAGGCATTTATGCAGTGACTAATCTACACAGACAGTGAACATCATATGAAGCAGTAAATCAGTTTGGGACATCTCATCCAGGTAGCATCAGTTAGACTCAAGCTCTCACTGGACAGTAGCCTCCATCAGCTGTGATCATGTGGAGCCACTTGATATCTGGCAAAACATACTCAATGTAATGCTGCAGACCGGTTAGAGACTCATCCTACCTGATAGGAAGGGACTGCTTTACAGCTATTATGGAGATAGGACAAATAATTTCCGCCCACTAATAACTTTGTCGATATACATTTGACATTTGAATATTGTATTAAGATAGACTTGAAAAAGTCCAAACCTATCCTTGAATCTACTTAAATTTTGAGAATGCTACAGGAGGCGTTCAAGTTCGTTTCCCATACAATATGTTATGTCAACACTGTACTGATAGATATTGACATTTCTGTGAGTGTACTGAGAAGTAACACTGCTGGTCTTGAAGAACTCAGAGACCCCTGGTGCTGATACACCGGAAGACTACGAAGGGCCAGAGAGCATCTCATGTTCATGAACATTTTGTTCCTAGACTGAAAATGAAAAAGAAATACTTATTACACAAATAATTATACATCACACAAACATCAAGCACAAAACAGTGTAACAGTTCAACTAATGTAATTTCCAAAAAATAATATAATTATGATGGTTCTATTTTTTTTTAAACAACCATAGTTGCCCAAGCCAGTGTTTGAGAATTATATATATAAAAATGTTTGCGGTCATGTTTCCAGACTTTACAAACTTGCCAGGATTGTAAAATACTGACTTGCAGTATTATAAAGTGCTATGCAGTGTTTTGGCATCTGAATAGTCTCCAAACGCATGGATCTATCCCTCAAACTGGACTTCTTGTATCACATTTCATCATCTCACTGCTACCTGAAGTAACATGCCAACACTAATACAGACCATTTTTGGTCTGAACAGGGTTCAGACAGATATTCAGTCTGGTAATAGCTCAGTACATAAAAAGCACTGAGTCTACATATTCTTGAATAATTCAATACAGATATACTACTCCTGATGCAGAGAAAATCAAATTTAAAACATACCTCTGATTGCTGTACAAGGGGCAATGTCACTCAGTCAATTTGATCCTGCGGGAACAGATTTATCAAAAAATATGAAATAATTTTTGTTAGTCATAATTGCTAATTATTCCAGTTAACAAGGACTTCACAATGAAATGCTTAAGTGACTTTTTAAATACAAAATGTAAGTATTTATCTGACTTACCAATACAATAGCCGCTTTCTGGTGAGTGAGTGATTTAGTCCTAGATGTGCACAAAACACATGAATATGAATTTTTGATTAGTTTACAAAATAACAGTCAAGTAAAAACTTCAAATGTAATATGGGCCGGGTTTGCTTCTCAAATATGCGGATTTGCTGCTTTTCTTTATGTTTCATCCCTGTGAATTGAATATCTCGGGGTTTGGGACTGTTGGTCGGACGAAACAAGACATTTGAAGAAGTTGGGCTTCTGCAAATGATACTAAAATTGATGTATTTTCTTACTTTGACAGTTTATAGACAACACAATTAATTGATGAGTCAAGAAATAATCATTGGAATAATTTAAGCAATACCAACAGTATTTCAGCATACATCATACCGAGATTTCTTTGAAGCTCAAGGAACCTCAGCATGCATGTTTCACTTGAGCCTAAGAGGAAAGAGAAATGACAACGGATGTTAACTTAAAATATATGAAGGACTTAGCATACAAACATACAGTATGTTCAATTGTAACACAGTTCAGTATTCACTGGTTGAGTCAAGCTATTTATATGCAAAACCGAATTATTTAGCTTAATTTTTCCTGGTTAAAAAAAAAGAGTTTTGACTATTTCAGTATCAAATATATCAAATCTTAAGATCAGAGGAGGATAGTAGTTCTGGGATTGTTTTGTCTGAATAGTTTGTAGAGGCTGTGAAAAAGTGGGTGAGACCTCCATTTTGTCTCCATTAAACTTTGTATTTCCTGCCATACTTGTCATGTGTTTGTTTAGCCAGTCACATTGCTGTCATTTATGGTTCAATCAAGACAGAAAAGTATTGAAGTTCATTATTTATTGTTTCTTGAGTTATAGAGTAGCTTAGGTTGTAACCTACCATACTCACCCACCATGTGGCCAGGAGACAAAATGGAGCCACTGAACCACTTCCTGATTTTAAGATCTTGCTGGAACAATGCTGTTGTTGATATATGTGTAAACAATGTTAACCGATAGAAGTGACATTGTCATTCATCAGTTGTTGGTCTAAGGGAAAGGACACCCCTGATAGAAATATGGTTCTGCCTAGACAGATTTCAGGGCCTATTTAAAGGGAGAGATCTTAGTTTTGGAGAGAGCAGAAACCAAAGAGGATGTCAGCGTAGCTGTGTGAAGGTAAGTTTGATTTTGCTTGTTTTCATTTGGTAGCCTCTGAGTCTGTCCCTTATCACCTTCCTTGACACTCTGGCAAAGCTTCCTCACAGGTAAAACTTTGTTTCACAGTAAAACAGCAAATGATTGTACAAAGCCAGAAAGGGTTGCAGAAATGTTTCATTTTTCTTGTTTCCTATCTTGTCAATTGTCTTTTTGATCCAAAATCCTTTAGGATTTAATTTAACTTTTAAATTGTATTGCATGCAAATGAAGAGATTTGCTTTTTGCCCATTATCTATTCATATAAGAAAATAAACAGAACACTAGTGGGTCAAAAAATGAGGGAAGGAAAGGGAGAGGAGGGGTGAGAGACAAACAGTGATCAGTAAATGCTGAGTAAAAGGGAACAGGCAGCTTTACATTACGGTGCTGTAATATCTCTTAACTTTTGGGGTTGTACTAAACAGTCCTTTCATCCCCATGTCCAAACTGTGTGAGTGTCAGCATGTGTGTATGTAATACTGTAGGTCAAGGCTGATAATTAGTGTGATTACTGCAAGCGATCACACTATTGTAGCAGCTCGCAATGGCAGTAGCAGCAGCCAGCAGCAGCTCTCAACAGTAGAGTTGGCACATGTGCACCTGGACAGCGGCGTATGACTTTGTTTTTTTTTTCTCACCCATCTTCATCCAGCAAATCACTAGGTGAGTTCCTTTTTGCTTTGCTTGGTAGCATTGTCAAAATACATTACATTTCCAATCAGTTTGAATTGTGCTATATGCCCTTGCTTTTGTCATGATGACGATTTGGTACCGTGTCATCCAATCACAACATCAAACAAAAGGCTATTTTACTGGTATATATTTTTTTCCTTAAACCTGTGATCTATTCTTTGAGATTCTTTCCAACTTACTGACCAATCTTGACGATTTGGAGTTTTTGCTCAAATTGTTTTCCTGCAGCAATATCCCAGTCCTTCAGTGTTGCATTCCTGGATGGATGCAACACTGAAGTGTGCTATTCATACCACAGTTTATGATACAAACTGTTTTTTTGTTTTTCAGGTGGTTCACAAGGATAAACACTGAGAGGCACCCCGTCCTTTCACTGAAGATGGAGAAAGATGACATCAGTCAACCCTTGTGTGTTCGGTCTCCTAAAGAAACTAATGGACTTTTGAATGGGACAGCAAACCCTCTCACCCACCCACACAATCAGTCTCTCAGCCACACTTTTCAGTTACTCACTGAGTTAGTCTTGGTTACTCATAGTGACTAAGTCACTTTCTCAGTCAGTCATTCGCTCATTTCAATATAAACACACACTTGGACCGTCTGGTTACAACTTTCATTAGAGGGACATGGGTTTTTTAATGGGAAATACCAATTTTAAAAAAACAAACAGGCACTGATATTAGATGCAGTTATTTGGTTACAATAATGTGGTGAGCATGGAATACATTTAACTATGGCTGCTGGTGTCGCTAACTTCACATTGCTGACTATGGAGCTGCCAATAATCTGAGTTTGTTTCTCAGCGGGTGTGTCACTGAGTGGGGAGAACGTGTTTGAAACGCGAACTGGTTGGTGGTGAACCGTGGGCTTCTGCTTAGGGCTATGCTTCCTTCGGACAGTCACCTAGCCACCGTGCTCGGGAAC
Source organism: Thunnus albacares (assembly GCF_914725855.1). Classification (NCBI taxonomy): domain Eukaryota; kingdom Metazoa; phylum Chordata; class Actinopteri; order Scombriformes; family Scombridae; genus Thunnus; species Thunnus albacares. The sequence goes on along the minus strand of NC_058121.1, from coordinate 29,052,056 downwards.
TACCGGGGGAGTAGGAGCTACGCTAGGTTGGCCTGCACCGACTACTGGGGGCTGGCTAACTACATTAGCTGCTGATTGTTTTTCAATGGTGCGGAGGTGCGCTTCCAATTCACTAAGCCTTGCCTCCAGTACTGCAAATAAACTACACTTATTACACGTACCACTATCACTAAAGGAGGCAGAGGAATAACTAAACATTTGGCACACCGAGCAAGAGGGAGCAGGAGAACGAGAGGGAGAGAGAGAAGCCATCGCTAACTGCTTAGTTTAAGTTAGCTGCTAATGCTAGCTGCAGAGCTAAAATAACTTGTGCGATTGGCGAGAAAAGCGCTGAGAGTGCTTGTGTAGAACTAGCGAAAGTTTAAATATACAGCAGGTATTACTCCACAGTAATGTGATATATAGGAAAATCAACAGAGTTGAGAGCAGCAACAACGCTATCAGTAGACACAGTCGGCGACCGGAAATGATACAATACGCTCACCGTTGCACGTCAGCACGTTCACCTAGAGACAGCCAGAGTTATACTTAGGCACACCTTTCCTCCCTCAATGAGCATTAATAATGTCCCTCAACAATAATAATAACGTACACCACATTGATAAAACATGTATCTATATTTAAAAACCTTTAACAATGTAATTTCATAAAGAATACATTTAATACTGTACATTATATTATGATTTTAAAATACAGTAAACGATACCACAACTATTTATTTTTTTTTTATCACAATCAACACTTTTAGCCTGTTCTCTCAATTCTTTCCTATCTTCATTATTTCAGTACATCATTTTATTAACATTTTCCCAAATTCAGCCACTTCAGAATCTGTCCCAAAAAGCATTTTCCCCATAGACCAGCATTACAAAAAAAAAGTCTGTAAAACTGTTGACAGGACGCCTCCAACTGCATATAACTAAAATTATGACTCTCTATTATGAATTTTTGATCCATGAAGGTTTTATATTTGTAAGACTTTCCTCAAGCCTAGAAAAGCTGTTTTTAAATTCGTAACGTCATAAAGTCTATGGGTCAGCGGGAGAAACTCTACTGCGCAAGTGCAGTGGGCCGCTCCCGTCCGAAGGTTGGAAACGTTTTTGGCTCAAACTTAAAGTGAGGAGGACTTCTTATTGAGTCTTTATCCAGATGTTATAATACATCCATGTTCTACACTTCTGCTAAACGTCAAACCACCGGACCTTTACCACATCCACACAGTTCTTTTCCAGAGAAGACTGAGAGGAATTTATTGATCATCACTAATACAAGAGCGTAATGGTGGAGGAGAGCCAGAACCCGGAAAGCTAGACCAGCAACCCGGACTCATCCAGCGACATACAGGTCAGTGTAATCCAATCTGTCAGTAAACAGTGTTGGAGAAACTACTTCAAAACTGTAGTTTACCAAACTACAAGCTACTTAACAATGAGAAGTATTTAAACTACATCTTAACTATTCTCAAAAATATAGCTTGTTAAACTAAAACTACTTTTAAAAAGTAGTTCAACTAACATTCAAACTACATCAAGGGAAATTATCACAATCTGAGTCTGTAATCTCATAATTTTACACGGAGGCACAATTGAAACGACACTGAGTAAAATTAAGGTGTGTTTGTTTAAGGGGCTGTCTGTTATTTATCAGAGGGAGGGGTGGCTTGGGTGTGACTTCGTTTTTTTCTTATGTTGACCTTCCCCGGAGCTACAAATATTTTTCCTTGAGCCTCCCTGAGTGACTGGGGGGACACTGCATGACCCTTCCTCCACCGTAATTAACCATATTTTATTATATTCTCACCAATGGCAGATAGTATTGGAGAAAATAAAAAGAAAAAGCTGACATTTTCCAACCAGTACTTTTAATAGCGAGCTGTGACTCTTAAACCCGATTTACTGTGTCCATGAAACAATATGACACTAACTTAGTCCAACCAATGTAACAAACAGCACGGTGGGAGAGAGAGTTATCACCAAACAAACAGCTAATTTCTCAAGCAAAATGCAAATCCCCCTTTCAAATAATCACATCATCACACAAATTGTGTGCACTTCAGCAGAATAAAGGTGCATGACAGCCACCCTCCTACTCAAACACACACATTGCGCTCACAGCCAACATTAGTAAATGTGCATACAACCATTTTTCCAAATGAAGTAACATAAACAACAGTGGCAGCAGCGGTCAGAATAATATCAGTTGGCTCAGCAGCCATTATTACATTTTAAAAACTTAATCTTTGATCACATTACGAAAGTTACCTTTAAATGAAATCCAAGAGTTGGAAAAAACCTTGGTTTTCTGCACCAAATTAGCTCTGGTGAAGGTCTTCCTTTGCAGATTACCTCCAACTTTTCATTATTATTAATTAATCTTGAAGAAGGCATAATCTGCACAAGCCATGGTTACTACTGGCTTGTTTGTCTGTTTTTTCCTGCTAGCTTGTGATTGTGTCTGCTCCATTTCAGTGCACCAGTTTACCGCCCAACAGTAACAGCGAAGACCAGGAAAACTGTTTAAACTATCTTTTTAAATGGAGTGTAATCTGCCTGTAATCTGTGTAATCTGTCAACCAGCAGCAGCAACCACGTAATTGTCAACTGACAAAACAAACAACAATGTAGGCCTACAGCGCAAAAGCCATGGTAGCTTCCCTAGCTGACAAATAGCTGAATTGCCAGCATGGACAGTAATGTTCACAATATTTTATGTAAACCTGAATGACAGTCATCAGATATCTGTCTTACCAGTCTTCTTTGACTTGTTTGTGTTTGTATCGGCCATGTAGTCATGGTGATGTAAACACCATTGTTTCCGCTGAAATTTGGCGGTGGATCTGCTGGCTACAATAACTGTCCAATGGTCTGCAGACTCTGCCTACATGGCGCAGCACAGGTGTACCAACGTGGTAATGATGCTGACTCATACACAGCGCACAGCAGGCTGAACTTGTCATAAATTAGCGACAACAAAGCGCACCCATTTAGAGGGAAAATATGGTTATGATTAGTCGATTTTACTGTCATTTGAATTGCTCAGCCCTCTTTAAAATTATAGCTGGACCACCAATCACAGAGCTGAAAGCAGCATTTTCTTCCCAGGAACTGTGGAGGTGCAAAATTCTGATGGGCTGATTTTATTTAACCCTTCACATTCCAACACAAACTGAATAAACAGGTTTGAATGGTTTATTTCCCCAGGAACGTTCTCTGAGTCGTGTCACCATACAGCGGTAAAACACGTAGTTTGAAAAGAAACATGACGGTGAATGTAAGCAGAGCAGAAGAAAAGGTTAGCAGTAAGGCCATATTCAGGGAGTAAAAAAGCCATGTGAATAGAAATTATATTGGGCCTCTGCATCCAGGTTGGACCGGTGTCTGTCAGTGACGAGCAGCAGTGGGTGCTCCTGACTCAGTCCCTCAGGCTGGACTTCAGCAGTCACTCAGGCTGGACTTCAGTGCCCCAAACTGTTTGGCCTCCTGCGTAGATGTGAGCTTGTCTGCTTCCACCTCCTCCCATAACCAGATCCATTGCCTCCAGGGTCCACTTCCTCGTCTTCCTCTCCTTTATCCTTGTTTGCCAGATGTTTGGATCTGTAAATTTATATACATTTTTTCAGACAGAAATAAACTTAAAATTAGGTCTAAAGATACATTTCAAGTCGTGAATGGGGTTGAAAATACAGTACTATATATAAGTACAGAAAATACAGTACTATACTATAAGTACTATAGTACTTAGTACTATAAATTGCCATATAACCATTCAAGGACACATACATTTACCTTAAACTAAGGAAGCTCCTTGATGCTCCTGTAAAGAAAAACTCTCTCTTTTACACACACACACCTTGACCTTCTTACTTTTTCTTAGCAGGCTCCTGGCTTTTACTGCTATGCTTCAGCCTCCTTTCTTTTGTATTTTCTTGTCTCCTTTCTCTCCTTTTGCCACTTTTTTCCTTCATCTGTCTCTTCTTCCTCTAATTTTAAAGTCAGGAGCAAAAACCACAAAAGAATGCAGTTGAATGTCAGATACATTAAATTTGAGTTTTATATGTAGTCCACTTATTATAATCTAGAAATTATTGTAATATTGGAGGTTTATCTTTATTATAATTTTCTGCAACCATAAGAGCTGCTAGTGGCCAGCTTGAACACATGCACACAGACTCACAAACAAAAGTTATCATAAGTGATTATTTCTTACAACATGTTTGACTTTCTCTCGTCAAAGTTAATGTTGTGTAGTAATTGGACATGTAAATGTCCATCTACAAATATAAAATGTATAAATTAATTTTAATTACACTCTGGTTTCAGTTGGCAACAATAAGCCCAGTGAAAAGACCGGAACATGTGTCAGATCAGACGTGTCCAACTCTAAACAATAGCAGAGGAGGGTGTCCGAATCAGGACACAGTTCCACTAAAGACTGAAGAACAAACTTAGAATTCACTCACGAACAAATGGGCGACCTCCAGAGAGACAATACTGAACTCATTCTGTGGAAATACTCTCTTCCCAGATGGACATAATCAAAAAAGAAAACCAAATACTGAAAGAGACATACAAACCAGAAACATACATGACATTCTCATTTTTTAAATAATATTTTTATCCTTAGTCAGTCAGTCAATTCCATTCATCTGTAGATTTCTTACTCTTAAATGTTTTAACAATGTCAATAATTTCTGTTTCATCTGTTCCCCTTACTAACATGGATTGTTTATTTCCATTAATAGTTTAACTTTCCACATCATCTATTCTGCTAGTCTTAACAATCTCCTTATTACCAAAAGAATCATTAAATTCTACTGCAACTAAATCCATTTCATAAATAGTTGTCTTATCCTTTGTTAGGGAATAGGTTGGGTAACCTGCTTTTCCTGTTCAATTTTCAATAATATCATTCAATACTTCAGTGTTGGTAATCCACAACATTAACTGTGTAATTCTTTATCAAATACAGATTTTTGTCATATCTTTTAGATCTCAGCAGGACAAAAGATGGCAACGCTTAAAAAGGTCCTCTTGGAGTGTTTGGAAGATTTGGGATCTGAGGACTTTAAACAATTCAAATGGTACCTGTGTCAGCGGGGTATCCTTGAAGGCTTCAAAGCAATCCCAAAGTGTCGACTGGAGAATGCAGACAGAATGGACACAGTGGATAAAATGATCAAGAGCTACTGTATAAACACTATTAAAGTGACCAAAATAATTTTGGGGAAGATCAATAAGAATGATCTAGTGGAACATTTGTCACACACCATCTCTGAACCTACAGGTAAGTCATGGAAAGATTAAAACTGTGGTGTTACAAAGATATTTAGAAGTGCTCAGACAATGGCTGGGGGATTCTTCAAGGTGTTTCTCCTCTCATCCAAAGTCTTCTTTAGTTCTGGGTGACTGGTGGGACGTCACAGGTGTTCAACCTCTGCAGGGCTGTTTAAACCTTAAAGCTGTGTTAAGACAGATCGCAAAGCAAATTTTCGCCTTGTGTTACTCGTACAAGTTTTACCGCTGGATCATTTGTGTTTATTTGGCCCAACAGTCAAAATACCAACTGTACTGTAGCTGTAAGCCAGCTAGCAATAGACACACCAACCGTGTTTGGGAGTGTGCGTCTGTGTATTTGTTTTAGCTCAGCCTCTGACTGAACTCAGAACTTGACAGGAACTCTGGTTCTTTCTATTATTTCCCTCCAGTTTCTTTCCTTTTTCTCTCTCCTCTCTGTGCGTTCATGAAATACATTCATAAAGCTAAGCAATATGCACTGCACAAAAAATTCACTTTGTGTTCTGTCTGAACACTATTCAGTGACCCCTTGTGCCCTGTGAATTGGGGCATTGTCATCCTAGGAGAGACCACTCCCATCAGGATATAAATGTTTCATCATAGGATAAAGGTGATCACTCAGAACAACTTTGTACTGATTTGCAGTGACCCTTCCCTCTAAGGGGACAAGTGGACCCAAACAATACCAGCAAAATGCCCCCACATCATAACAGAGCCACCAGATCCCCTCACTGTAGGGGTCCAGAATTCAGACCTGTACCATTTGTCACCCGTCTGTATATGTACATATATATTCAGACACGGCACTAGAGCAAATCAATGGGATTTTCATGAGGGGGCACACATATTTGTTTATCCTATTATGAAACAAGTTGAACACAGCTTTGGATGGAAGGTACACGGACCCGCGGTCCTCCCAACAGATAAAAACAACAACGAATTTGGTCTTTGCAAACAGAAATGATGTACATGTTTATTTGCATATAGAATGGGGAAGCATGCATGTGGAGACGCATGTTAAAGCGAGGTGTGAACAGACATACTTAAGGCTGTCCACTTGTGATCGGATCACCCAAGATGTATGTTAATGCTGGATGTAAACAGGGCCATTGTTCCATCTACCTGTCAGCCATTACAGTCCCATGAGTCCAGGTGTTAATGGTTCTTAAGGCTTTAGTGTGCTCCGGTGAAGCACTTGTTGGATAGTCAAACCTCCTCTAGAGGGCGAAGTCCAACAATTTTTGTTGGATTGCTCCAAAATCAACAATCGAACCCACTTTATGCCTTGATTGGTCAACTGTATGGAGTTGTGAAAGTAGGCAGACTATACCATACACTGAAACTAACTTCCCTTCAATGTTTGTCTTAACTTATGTCCTGCATTATTAATTCCTGCATTTGTCATGTTGCAAACCAGCTGTTGCATTCCTTCCTCTGTGAGAACCTGGCCTTGGATTATGTATCATTTAGGTTCGGGATCTCATCCTCAAAATGAGGGTAGAATAGTAGAAACAAAAGCAGAAGAAGAACCAGTAACAATGGGTTACTGGTAGAAGTAGAAATGGCATATGTTACCTTTGGAAACCAACCTGGTTAGCTGTTCCCCCAAGTCTTTTCCATTTCCAGGCTTTGTGTCTTAGAGCAAGTGGGAGACATGATAACTGTTTAAAGGGGGACCTATTATGCTTTTCCTTATTTTCAGTCATATATATAATGTTACAATATTGGATATTCATATTAAACATGGCCAAAGTATAAAGAACACTGAATTCAGACTGCTCTGAATGCTCACTTTTAAATGTTTTTTTTCTCCTTTCAGCCTGAGCTGAGGTCAGCTCATGACGGAATTCTTTATATGGTCATCTGCTTCACGCACAACACTCGACACTGTTCCACTCCACTAACACTATGGCATTTTTCCATAGTTTTGGGGGAAGTCATGCTGAGCCATGACTCAAGTCCAGCTGGCATGCTGTTAGTTTCTACACAGCACTGCAGAGTAAAATAAGTAGTTCTGTTGGCAGTGTGCTGGTCGTCTACAGTTCTTCATCAAACATCATCATCACTGTGGCTGTGTCTGCTTTTACTATTCCTCCCTATATTATTTGGCAGTAACTTAACATGACTCTGATATGTGCTGACCCTCGGCAAGCTTCCAGAAAGCTGGCCAGTCAGGACAGAGTGGGCTCATCAGGAGGGGGACCTAAAACAGGCAGGAGCTAAAATGGCTTGTTTCAGACAGAGGCTGAACTTAGGGGCTGCAGGGACGACCTGTATAAGATAAATGAGGAGTTTTTTAAAACCGTGAATCATGCAAAGCTACTCTAGTGGAGTCCAAAAGTAAAAATATAGAGGTGAAAATTAGCATAATAGGTCCCCTTTAAATATTGGGATAAAGGTGCACATTCTCAGAAAGTCTCTCCTGGAGGGGATTTATGGTGTTGCACTCAGTTGCTCACATGAAAAGTGACAGAAGAAGCTGTGCAATGAATTTTAAAAAGAGAGCTTGAGAAAGAAGTTTCTCACCCACACAAACCTGTGCAATGCTTATTGAATATTTTTAAATTACCTTTCCATAATACTGTGAAACTCCAAATGAGGACATGAAATGCTGATGAGCTGAATAGATACCACACTTATATGAAAATGTTTTTATGATTCATATTTTCTGTCACATCTTCTCATTTATGTCATTTGCTGTGTATTCATTCAGAGATTCTTGTTGAGTACCAGCGCAAACTCAAGTCTAACCTGAAGGAGAAGTTCCAGTGTGTGTTTGAGGGGATTGCCAAAGCAGGGAACCCAACCCTTCTGAATCAGATCTACACAGAGCTCTACATCACAGAGGGAGGGACTGCAGAGGTCAATGATGAACATGAGGTCAGACAGATTGAAACTGCATTCCAGAAACCAGACAAACCAGAAACAACAATCAGACATGAAGACATCCTTAAAGCCTCACCTGGAAGAAATGAACCAATCAGAACAGTGATGACAAAGGGAGTGGCTGGCATTGGGAAAACATTCTTAACACAGAAGTTCACTCTGGACTGGGCTGAAGACAAAGCCAACCAGGACATACAGTTCACATTTCCATTCACTTTCAGAGAGCTGAATGTGCTGAAAGAGAAAAAGCACAGCTTGGTGGAACTTGTTCATCACTTTTTTACTGAAACCGAAGAAGCTGGAATCTGCAGATTTGAAGACTTCCAGGTTTTGTTCATCTTTGACGGTCTTGATGAGTGTCGACTTCCTCTGGACTTCCACAACAATGAGATCTTGACTGATGTTACAGAGTCCACTTCAGTGGATGTGCTGCTGACAAACCTTATCAGGGGGAAACTGCTTCCCTCTGCTCGCCTCTGGATAACTACACGACCTGCAGCAGCCAATCAGATCCCTCCTTGGTACATTGATATGGTGACAGAGATCAGAGGTTTCACTAACACAAAGAAGGAGGAGTACTTCAGGAAGAGATTCAGAGATGAGAAGCAGGCTAGCACAATCATTTCCCACATCAAGACATCACAAAGCCTCCACATCATGTGCCACATCCCAGTCTTATGCTGGATCACTGCTACAGTTCTGGAGGATGTGTTGAAAAGCAGAGAGGGAGGAGAGCTGCCCAAGACCATGATTGAGATGTACATCCACTTCCTGGTTCAGTCCAAACTGAAGACCGTCAAGTATGATGGAGGAGCTGAGACAGATCCATACTGGAGTCCAGAGAGCAGGAAGATGATTGAGTCTCTGGGAAAACTGGCTTTTGAGCAGCTGCAGGAAGGCAACCTAATTTTCTATGAATCAGACCTGATTAAGTGTGGCATCAGTGCCAGAGCAGCTATAGTGTACTCACAGATATTTAAAGAGGAGAGAGGGCTGTTCCAGAACAAGGTGTTCAGCTTTATCCATCTTAGTGTTCAGGAGTTTCTGGCTGCTCTTCATGTCCATCTCACATTCATCAACTCTGGAGTCAATCTGCTATCAGAAGAACAGACAATGTCCCAGTCATCTAAAGTAACTCATCTCTACCAGAGTGCTGTGGACAAGGCTTTACAGAGTCCCAATGGACACCTGGACTTGTTCCTGCGCTTCCTCTTGGGTCTTTCACTGCAGACCAATCAGACTCTCATACAAGGTCTGCTGACAGGAAGTAGCTCACAGTCCAATCAGGAAATAGTTGAATACATGATGAGTAAGATTCTCAATGAGAATCTGTCTGCAGAGAGAAGCATCAGTCTGTTACACTGTCTGTCTGAACTGAATGGTCGGTCTCTTGTGGAGGAGATCCAATACTACCTGAGGTCTAAAAGTCTCCGCAGAATGAAACTGTCTCCTGCTCATTGGTCAGCTCTGGTCTCCATCTTACTGTCATCAGAAAAAGATCTGGATCTGTTTGACTTGAAGAAATACTCCACTTCAGATAATACTCTTCTGAGGCTGTTGCCAGTGGTCAAAGCTTCAAAGAAAGCTCTGTAGGTGGATTAGTAGTTAATCACTATTTAATTATAAACAATATCAACAAAAGTTTAAAACATCTTTATTATGTTCATTAATTCTTCTCCAGGCTTAGTGGCTGTAACCTCTCAAAGGGAAGCTGTGAAGCTCTGTCCTCAGTTCTCAGCTCCGAGTCCTCCAGTCTGAAAGAGCTGGATCTTAGTAACAACAACCTGCAGGATTCAAGAGTGAAGCTGTTGTCTGCTGGACTGGAGAGTCCACACTGTACACTGGAAACTCTCAGGTTAGGATTCAAAAGTTTGTAAAAAAAAAAAAAAAAAAAAAGTGTATAAGTCAGTTATATAGCCAGTACAGTAGTAAAGGTCCTTGCTGACCTCAAATGGACTCCTGGATAAATTAAGACCTCTTCACGTGCTTTCCTGAGAGAGCAGATGTCGATGCCGCTCCATTATTTTCAGTGTAAACACAATGACTCAGCTGAAGCAGCAGCAAAGAAAGGACAGCTGCCACTCTAATGAATGCACACAGCTATAAGAGACTGTTGTCATCAACTTTTTCAGTTTGCCACTGTGGCTTGCCTTGTGACCATGGCAACCACAGTAACTACAGCAAGGGAAACAATATAAGGACTAATTTTACTGGTATCTGAGTTCCTTGCTATATACCTCTTTTCAAGCAAAAACAAAACATATAAATTAGTATTAATAGCATTAATTACTTAGTTTCAAGGTTTCATTATCCATTCTGCACACAAAGAAAATATGAAACATTGGGAAGTATGCTTTGGTAACCACTCACTGTCTGAAAGCACCTTTTATCTAATGTGCATACATGAGAGAAAAAGTTATATATCAGTTGTTTTTTATTTTATCACTAACACAGTGAATCCTCCAAAACTAGCTGAAACAGTAATTTTAAGTATCAATGTGCCGTGGATCAGCTGCTTTTTGATAAGCTTGTGTATTGCTGTTAGCAATTTAGCACTTCATTAGAGCAGCCAATCACATGTGTACTGATGCCAAATATGAATTATTAAGGGTTTGCTGGGCTTAAATTTAATAGCAGAGTATCAGTGTAAAGTTGGGTATATACTTTATATAGAAGTCTGTTTCTTCACATTTTAGTACTGTAGGATGAATTTTCTTGTGCATTGCATGTAAGGCTAGTTCAGCTGACATCTACATCACACTATAAGAATAATTACACACAAAATAATTTTTATGCTATACAAATAATCGCAAAGGCTTCCTTTCGCATACAACATTAATACAGGTGATATTTTCCAACAGTACACAAATTGTATGTAAAAATCTTTACATAGAGCCATGAATGTGCTTCTAGTGACTGTCAAAGTTCCAGCAGACTCTCTGTGTTTCCAGCACAGACACAGAGTGTCTGACAGCAGCTGCTTTATGGCTTGTTAGCTCCGACTACCAGCTCTACGTCGCTATTCATGTTGCACTGAATGATGGTCAGTCCATGAACCCTGATGTTTTGCTTTCTTGGGTAGATACTGTATCTGTTGGTTGGTTTAGTAGTAACTAAGTCAAAATTTATTTAAATAGCACTTTTTCAAACACAGGTTTCAAAGTGCTTTACATTAACATAGGCACACAAAGAAAAAAAATATTTTACCCTGCAAGTAGGGCCAACTAATGGCATACGGTGCCTGACCTGTACATAGATGTTGTCTCATAAAGTTAGAATACATTAGAATTCGAAAAAGGGGTCAAGTATTCATGATTTCCAATGATATAGCTGGCTGTGAGTTCCTGTATGGATTCCAGAGAAAGATACAGGAGAATGACTAAATTAATTTATAATGTTCTTTTTAATATGTAATATGTTTAATATTAAACTAAAGTTCTTCTTCAGGTTTACTGGCTGTAACCTTTCAGAGACAAGCTGTGAAGCTCTGTCCTCAGTTCTCAGCTCCCAGTCATCTAGTCTGAGAGGGCTGGATCTGAGTAACAACAACCTTCAGGATTCAAGAGTGAAGCTGTTGTCTGCTGGACTGGAGAGTCCACACTGTACACTGGAAACTCTCAGGTAGGATTTAGCTGATTTTAAAGTGTGACACTGGTTTTGAGGAGCTGTTTTCTTTGAGTAATACGGTTTTATTAAAAATGATATTGCCAGTTCTTAAACACACTTATTAAAAGAGTGTGTCACAAAACAAGCTTATAATCACATTACATTTTAAATGTAGAAGTGTACCTTTCTTCTCTAGGCTGAGTGTCTGCAACCTCTCAGAGAGAAGCTGTGCAGTTCTGTCCTTAGTTCTCAGGTCGAAGTCCCCTAGTCTGAGAGAGCTAGACTTGAGTAACAATGACTTGCAGGATTCAGGAGTGAAGGTGCTGTGTGCTGGACTGGAGAGTACAGACTGTACACTGGAAACTCTCAGGTTAGGATTCTGATGTTGAAAAACAGTTCATTCTGCTTTAGTGAAGATGGTCAAAATTTGTTGGATTTTCCTGCGAGCACGATTTTCTGAAAGACTGACTTAACGTTATTTTCTGAATTCTAGTCTGTCAGGATGTCTGATCACAGAGAAAGGCTGTGTTTCTCTGGCCTCAGCTCTGAGCTCCAACCCCTCCCATCTGAGAGTGCTGGATCTGAGCTACAATAATCCAGGAGACTTAGGTGAGAAGCTGCTATCTGCTGGACTGGAGGATCCTAAATGGAGACTGGACACTCTCAGGTATGGACACACCTTGTGACATGGGAACCATAAAAACAACTTGAACATAAAAGTTCATTCTTGAACATAATAGTTTGAACACCATGTGATGTGGGTTCTACTAAATGCTACCTTAGTCAAGATTATTTTGTTGAACTTTTATGATTTTCTGGGGGCTCTTCACTCATCAGAGGAGAGTCCATCTATTTTATTCTTGATGTATTTACTGTTTATTATAAAGCAGTTAACTTGTATCACAAACTTTATTTAGAACTTTTTATCTTCTCATTGTTGCCTCTTATAGTGTCTTTCAAATATTACAACCCAATCTCACATCAAAATGTGTAATAGCTACGTTGGTCCACAGTTCAAAATGTATTAGTTACACAATAAAGGCTCTAAAATTGTGAGATGAATGCATTTCCTTGGCCTGTTCCTTTTTATTGGCCTGGGTCCACATTACATGACTATCAAATTTCTGTCTGCGAAAACAAAAAAATGTATGCCATTTCTTTTGTTCTCAGTGGAAGATACAATATTTTAAAATAGTTTTGGCAGTAAAATGCATTGTAAAAACATTTCTAGACAGAAATGTGCACTTTATTTTCATTATCTTCAGTGAATGTATATGACATTTAGTTTGTTTGTGATTATGAAGATTCTTGCAGGCTTCCAATTGTTGCTATGGTTGCTGCTATCGCTGAAACCACGTAGTTTCATGGTTTCTGATTCATTGTCTTTGCATTGTGTAGTTATCTGAGCTGTTAAGTTATTTGTGTAATTTTATGTAACTGTTTTCAATTTTAAAAAATGTAGATTTTAGAACGCCCCAGGGATGAATTGAATTTGAAATCCAGAATTTGAAGCTTTGTGATTGGCTGACTGGAGGACCCGCTGCCTGGAAGTATTTACCTCACTAACACTGTGTTAAGGTTTTCTTTTAATGATATCTTTAACCATTGCCACATCAACACAAAAGCACAAAGTTTTCCTTGATAACTCAACAATACGATAGGTCAGTGTTAAGTCCATCAGTTTTAATTATTTCTCCTTCAATTCCGATAAAGTTTTTTTGTCAGTTTTTGATAGGGGAATACTACAGAAGGGCATTGTTTTGTGGGAGGACTTGGCGCATTCAACTCCAATACAAACACCACTATCTCTGTTAACAAAAGGCATTTATATGGCCTGTAATTGTAGAATGTGAAGTTGCTCATTTAATGTTACTAGCGCAGTGCCCACTCAAAACATGCCTGTTTGGAATGGGCCAATTGCTTGGCCTCCAGCCAGTACTTCAACACAAAGAGAAATTCATACAGTTGATGTGAGGTGTGAATGAACATTATAGAAACTAACACTCTATTATACACAGATGTTTCAAGAATAAGAACCCGACTTGATTAGTAAATAATTGTTCTTTTCTCATTTCAAGTAGCCTAAAATAAGGGCTGCATCTAAAATTAAAATAATATACATCTTAAAATAAAGTGGATTGATAATATTGGGCTCTTAGATCAATTGTATTTTCTGTGCCTTCAGTTTGGATTTGAGTGGATTATGTTTGCTCAAAAGATTTGCGCTTTGTCTGTAGTGGCACTTCACAGTTGCCATGGTCTTGGAGAATATGAGACAAACTGGTTTTGAACTACCCATGGAAAGTATTTCCTTCGTTCTATGCACATAATCACAGTCATTGTGTATTGGGCTGCCCTTCCAAAATGTTGGTGACTTGCGCGTAATAATGTACCTGAACTCCTCCTGTGTAGTGACTCGCTGCTGCTGGTTTGCTAAACATGCCGCTCATGCTATTTTTGCACACAAGACTTGTGCTTTGTCTGTAGTGGCTCTTCACAATGGCCATGATTTTGGAACATATGACACAAACTGACTTTGAACTGCCCATGGTATTTGCTCTGTTTTATGCACGTGACTATAGTCATTGTGTATTAGGCTCTGTGCACTTCCAAAATGTGGGTGAGCTACGCTCAACCATGTACCTAAACGCCTCCTTTGTAGTCACTGCTGCTGATCTGCTAAACGTCCTGCTAATGCTATGCGTTCTGTCTAGACATGGGCTAAGAGTGTAAAGAACTGCAGAGGTCAGTCTTTAATAGCCTGATTTTTCATGTTGGAGAACATCAGTATGAAAACTGATCACTTTTCACTGAGGTAACTGTGCTCTCATATTGTACATCACATCTTCTTCTTCACGTCTTTTCCTCTCAGACTTCAGTGAAAGAATCCGGCAGACAGTTCAGACAGATTAGCTGCAGCCTGTTCTGTATCACTCTGACAAACCGAGGAACACTGCTTCATGTTGAACAGCAGTTAGGACTTATGTTGGATAGAAAATCATTCTGACTGTGTTTCTTCCTCCAGCGTGGACCATGGTGGAGAGCAAAGGTTAAAACCTGGTCTGAAGAAGTGTAAGTGTGCATTTAATTTGATTCATGACAACTAAACAGCACCCAGTCAGTTTCTCTTTTTTTTTTTAAGAAAGTTGGTCTTTGTGTTATTTATTTATTAAAACATTACTGACAAAATGTGTCATCATTAGAAATGAACAACAGATCAGAACTTAAACAGAGAATAAATCCATCAGGTGTGTCAGATGATAAACTGCGGCTGTGTTGTTTCTTCTTCTCTTCATCAGATTTCTGTGAACTCACACTGGACACAAACACAGTACACAGAAAACTCAAACTGTCTGACAACAACAGGAAGGTGACATGTGTGGAGGAGGATCAGTCATATCCTGATCATCCAGACAGATTTGACTTCTGGGGTCATTCGCTGTGTAGAGAAGGTCTGACTGGTCGCTGTTACTGGGAGGTGGAGTGGAGAGGAGATGTCGATATATCAGTGACTTACAGAGGAATCAGCAGGACAACACGCAATACTAACTGCATGTTTGGAAGAAATGATCAGTCCTGGAATCTGAGCTGCTTCAATAATGGTTACAATGTCTGGCACAAAAGCAGAAGAACAAACATCTGCTCCTCCTTCTCCTCTGTGTCTAACAGAGTAGCAGTGTATGTGGACTGTCCTGCTGGCACTCTGTCCTTCTACAGAGTCTCCTCTGACACACTGATCCACCTCCACACCTTTAACACCACATTCACTGAACCTCTGTATCCTGGGTTTGGGTTCTCGTTTTACTCCTCAGTGTCTCTGTGTCCCCTGTCTGAGGGAGAGTCTCCTCCTGTGTAGACAAACAGTCACAATGCTGACTGAAGACAGCTGCTGAAATCACTGTTCACTCTGTTCACCAGTGAACAATAGAATCTGGGAGTGACAGCAGCTTCCTGTGTTTAAATGTTAAAGGTGGACGAGGTTTCACTCTGGTTTCATTTGGATCACTGACTGTGCTTTAATGTCAGAATATTGTTTCTATTAGCAGTAGTGAAATTATCTCCTCTGGGCTGAATTCATGTGTAAATGTGTTGTGTAAATTTATGTGTTGACTCTTATATTCACTTCAGTAAAGTTTTCTTAGAGCAGCATCTAGTAGCTGTTAGTGGCTGTAGTGTAGATCATTTAGTCATTTAGTTCAATAAAAGTTTAGAGACCAAAAACAGAGTCAGAGAGCATGTTTCCCACAAATATATTTGTTTCACCCTACATGTTTTTACAAATGTAAATTTATTTCAGTTTGAAAAATACAATATGTTAAAACTGTGTTAGAGAGGTCTAACCCTGCTCTTATGAACAAACTGTTATAAAAATCCAATAACAGAAATCCTGGCAGAATTATTGTGGATTTTAGAGGTGTACTTATGTGAAAAAAGTCCTGTAAGCAGCGATCACAGATACAGAGCAGATGATTGTATTTAAGCAGGTTTTATAGCCAATGACCCCAAACAGAATGAATGAGTTATTTTACTTCTGAAACATGTCATCAGTTCAACACATAAGACATTTGTGACTTTTCTGAATCATCCTGATGTCTTTATGTTCTGTACAATCCCCTTAACCTCAGGGTCAAACATGACCCACCCTCACCACATCTGACGAAAATGCTTCATTAAACTTTTAACCAGAAATCAGTCTAGCACAAAGAAGTAAAAATAAATTGGTAAATAACTGTGTTTTCATACTTTACTGTTCAGAGAGGCATCATTATGTATTCAATGTACCCTTCTTGTTTTTACTACAAATCACATGATAAAAGATTTTTACTATAATTGTTGTGTGAGAGCTGTGTATAATACTACTACTTGATAAATAAAATATATCATGGCTTCTCTGTGAGGACTGTGTTTGTTTTGTTACTTTGTCCATCACTTCTTTTAACTAGAATTATGGTAGCAGCACACTTCTGAACATTGGATTTGACTCAGCTCTCCAGTTTTTCAATTTTTTGTGTGTAGATCTGATGTGGACATTGTTATTTTCCATTCAAGGAGTGTTACAAAGCTAATTCTTTCTCACCATTCGGTAAGTCAGATGTGTGTATAGAATAAACTGAAATACTGTAGCTAAATGACAGTATAATCATGATGACTAAAGTATATATTGCAAAACCTCTGAAGGCAAAGTTTATATGAGAGGCCCAAAAATGAGAGAATTACAATGCATTTTGACATTTTTCCTTTCTTTTACCATAACATCTGTACAGCAGAATGACTTTAAATTTCATGTGGTTTCAGTTTGTCATTCTAAAGAGGAATTCATGGGAATGGAGATTTTTATGAGACTCAGAGAATTCGAAAGGAGGAAACTACAGGAGAATGAGTTCAACTGTTTTATAGTTGGAGTCAAATTGTTTCTGTAGAGGAATCTGTTGGGACTGTTAGCAAACATGTTATGGAAAAGTCTAGGAGAAAAAAAATGATTTTTTTAGTGTGTTTTGAAAATGACAAAATAAAGCACATTGCAGTGTAAATATAAAAAAATCTATGTATAAAGTCTTCAAGATATATAATATTTACTATTTATTGTTATAAACAGCCTCAAGTTCCACTTCTTCCCCACACAGGCTGCAATGTGTAGTACACATCACACACAAACATGCATAAAAGTTTTTATTCACTGTCAACTGGACATTTTAGTCTTGACTCAGTCTGTTTCCCAAGTTTCTTTGTTTGCCTTTGAAGATGAGTTTTCCTCACGACCACTGTCCTCACTCAATGTCCTCTCAAACACAAAGTTCTCACAAACACCGTTGTCATAAACAAAAAGTCCTCACAAACAATATTATCAAACACACTGTCCTCACACACAGTGTCTGCACATATGCAAACACAGCAGCTAACATTAACTAGCTCCAACCAGGCCATGATCTCTTAGTAGTTCTCAGTCTCAGCAGTTGTTATTTTACTCATCAGAAGGAGTAGTAGCAGTATACGTAGTAGTAGCACTATTAGAAGTATTAATAACAAACTTTATCTGTATAAAACTTTTTAAAACAAAGGCATTAAGTTGCCTCTTGGTTAGGAACCAGGACTGAGGAACAGAGTGAGGGGATCTCAGGCTGCACTCTGCCTCATAGCAAACTAACATGTCCAAGATATGGTCCTGTGTGCATGTGATCCAAACTTCTGCTCCTCCATTACATCTGTATGTATTGAGCTGATCTTTAGTTCATTAGATGGCCAATTAGCACCATCTAGTGGACAGATTGTAGAAGTAGATCATCTTATGTGTGATTTCTTTTTCACTGACTGGTTGACTGTTTTTCACGTCACACTGATGTTTTTTACACACGTACTCTGAAGTTATGAGGATGTGACAGCGTCCTCAGATCAAATGCACACAGACACCAGGACTGATGAGGGAGAATTAGCAGCTTCTTCTATACCAGTGTTTCTTCTTGTTCTAGATCCACGTCTCTGAACCAAAATTAGGAGACCTCCGGTTCTGAGCTAATTTCCTTCACTTTAGCTTGGTTCATAGCTGGTAACTATCTTTGTATTAGTCCAGTAAAACTCTGCAATGAAGAATAGCAGAAGAGCTGTTGTCACATTTCAGGAACAGAGACTTTATCAATGTACAGCTTCTCAGTAAAGTTCAAGCTGTGCCTTGAGCTTATCTAGACACTTTATAGCTGACTACAATGCCTTAACCACCTTTAACGGGATGCACTGCAGATAAGCATTGGTACTATTCCCACACACAGGAAAGACCTACTTCCCACAACAAGCCCACTATACTACATCACACACACAGGTTGCCCACAAAGCGACCTTCCTAAAGAGGAAAAACCTGGCTGGTAACTGTACACAAGGGGGTGGAAAGTGTCTGTAAGTTGACCTTAAATGAGTTCAGCAGGTGAGAATCCTACCAGAGAAATATGTAAATGTCTGATGAACATGACCACTTTGACCACATTGTGACATATGACTGTTTGACTGTATGTAAAAATGTTTCTTGATGCTGACTGTATCAAAATAACATTTCAATCTATTCAATAGAAGAACTTATATCCAAGTGTTAGGACAATAATTTGAGAATTATTTATATCTATTGTGAACCATTGAGTTAGAGGGTTTTTTGTGGAGTTTTTCCTTATCCAAATCAAGGGTCTAAGAATGGAGGCTGTCTTATGTTGTCCAGATTGTAAAGCCCTTTGAGGCAAATTTGTGATCTTGGGCTCTATGAATAAAAACTGACTTGATTTTAAATTTAAAGGCTGTCAAAAAAAAGTGAGTTACCGAGGGAAAATTGAATGGTTTGTTGAGTTTGTTAGTTGTTCTGATAAGACTCACTGGAAAAACGTCACAAAACGTCACAAGACCACAACTTGATCATGAGTTCTGAAATGTTTTGATTAGTATACTTATACTTATGGTGTTGGTTTATTTATTAACTATGATGTTCAAGCCTAAATCAAATAGACATTGTGCAGGTTTTGAGCCCTTTTTCCCAAGTTTTACTGCCCTCCAATGCCCAGGTATTTTGTTTTTGTACATCTGTATGATCAGAGTAAATGAAATATGTCTAACTTTTTATAAAAGGCTTTTATTTGAGTTTAACTAAAAGTCTTGTTTCCACTTCCACTGTGTTTTATTTGTATATTTTCACTCTTTTTTTATCTTATTCATTATATTTGGGTATTTTAGTTTATTCTTTTTTATGCTCCATACATTTAATTGTGGTGCTGAATTGTTTTTATTTTTGTTTTTCCTTTGTAAAGCACTTTGTAATGCTGTTCACATTGTTGATCTTGACCTTCATGATGCTGCCATGGTCAGAGCCACCCCAAGACTATTTGAATCTAATGGGACTGACTTAGAGACAATGTGTTCCTTATTTGAAAATATTTTATCAACATGAATTTATCTGTACTAATAACTAAAACTCATATAGTAACCAATCAAAGTGATTCAAAGTAGCATTTTTCATGATTTTCAAAAATCCTGTTACCCCAAAGTTATAAATGAATAATAAGACTTATTTCATAACATTTGTGACTATGTTTGAGTGATTTCATTATAATTTAAATTGTGTTCAAAGAGAGGAATGACAAACAGCCTTTATTTAAATTTCCATCTATGGATATGTTGTTGCAATAAAATATATTCCTGGCTTCAAGTGGATGGTTACAAATAAAAAATGTTTTAATAAAAATTATGTACTAAAACTTTTTAAAAAATCACCAACACACATCAGTACACTTGTCGTCCTCACAGTGAATCCAAACTCATAAGTAGCCCGATCCCACTTGTCATGGTGACGTTTGTTTTGGTGTTTGGTTTTGTGTTTGGGGTTGTTTTGTGTTTTCTTTTTCCCCCTCCCTCTTTCTGTTTTTCTCACTGGCAGTGTGTGGGCAGCCGAGGGTGTGGCTGGCTGAGCAGGGCCTTCACTATGAGGCACACCTGGTGCTTATCAGTAATCACTCCTGCCATAAAAGCCTGATCAAGACACCACTCCTGTGCTAGATTATCCCATTGCAGTTGTTTTCTAGTGTGCCTTGCCTGCAGTCTCCAGTGTTACTGTTTTTCTGGTGATCAGCCTTGGTGGATCTCCTGGCCTATTTGCCACCTCACCTGCAACGCCAGCCAGCCCTCAGCCATCACCTCCAGTTTCCAAAACACCAAAACTTAAAACATAACACCACTCACATTAAATACAAGAAAGAATTATAACCTTGAACCAATCTACAGCACATAACACTGAGACATAAATAACTCATAATGAGTCTTTACTACTAAAAGCATATCTGGGAAAACAGGTCATTCAACATTAAAGGTCCATGGAGTACTTAGAAACAGAACAAAGATGGTTACAACACCACATAAAATAAATTACATCAAATTACAATATGTTCCATGTAAAAGTCAATAGACACTGATGGATAAACCACACTTATCTAATATTTGCTATAAGAAAGGCTACCTATCTAGTGTTGGGTGAAATTGCTTAATTTACCACTTAAACAACGCAGACAACAAATTAAAATGTCTGTTAATTTCTTTGAATGACCATGTATTTGCTCAGTCTTTATTTTTGTTTTGTATTCAGTCAGAAGACAAAGTCAGTCAGCAGTTGTTTGCTAACATATTGGCTTTCAGAAAATTACAAGCTGATATAATTTTACTATGAGATTGTTTTGAAGACTTCCTACAATCAAATGTTTAAGTCCTTCATGCAACTTTAGGGAGTGTGTCCTATAAAGTAACAATGTCTCCCAGAAATTACATTTATATACTACTAAATTGTTTTCCCAATAATATTGCATTGACAATCATGATCGCTGCCTGGATTATGTTCACAAGCAATGTTGTTTTGAATGTTTGAGGCATTACATTTATGTACTGCAGTGAAGTCATAGGGAGGAGGTTGGGATGGATTATGGATGTACAGAACGCAGGACAGTAGAAACCGAGGTTCACATCCTGACTGTCATAAGTTTAGGCAACAAAGGCACTTTGGTTAAGGTTAGTGAAAGATGGTGGTTTCAGTTAAATGTTAATAAATACATTGTGTCTCATGCTTCAAGTCACTGTAGACTTTTCTGTATTAAACCAAGACCATGATATTCCCCTAACCTTAACAAAATGCTGCCAGTGTCTAAACACAACCATAAAACAGTTTAATGATGCTTAAAATTTACTGATACATTGATTATATACAGTATACTTATCTTTTAGGAGACAATATTGTGTAAAGAGGACTTTCCTTCACTGAACTCCACTGAAACAGCTCTCCTTAAGGTCTCAAATGACATTTTAATGGCTGCAGATGCCAGAGACTGTTCTTTTCTAGTACTATTGGACCTTAGCGCAGCGTTTGATACTGTGGACCATCACATTCTAATCCACAGGCTAAATCACCTGGTGGGCATTTCTGGGACTGCATTGGAGTGGTTCTCCTCATATCTCACAGATAGATCTTTGTCAGTCTCTGTGAATTTGGGTTGGACACCGCAGCTTTGTCATGTGGTGTCCCCCAGGGATCAGTCTTGGGACCCATTCTATTCTCCATATACATGCTGCCACAGGGACAGATCATCAGCAGTTTCAAGAACATCTCCTTCCATATGTACGCTGATGACATCCAGTTGTACTTTTCATTCAAACCTAATGAGCTTCACAAATTCTCTGTACTTAACAACTGTGTAAACGCAATTAGGAATTGGATGGCAAACAATTTTCTGCAGTTAAATGCAGACAAAACTGAAGTCCTGATCTTTGGCCCTGACAACCTTCAGTCAGCAATCAGGCAGAACCTTGGTGCCTTATCTTCATCTTCCCGGTCTTACCTGTGCAATCTTGGTGTAATTTTCGACTAATCCCTGAGTTTTGAACATGTTAAGATGCTAACTAAATCATGTTTCTTTCACCTGAGAAACATAGCCAAACTCCAATCTGTGGTATCAAGAAATGAAATGGAGATGTTAATACATGCTTTTATATCATTACGTTTGGACTACTGTAACTCTCTTTTCACCTTCATATTATAGTGGTATCGGAAAGTAGACTACATTAAAACATACTTTATATGCTTTAATGTGGCTTGATTTCCGATACCACTATAATATTATGTTAGCTTGCTGTAAAGTCACTAAGTAAATAAGTAAACCATGCTAATCATGTTGAGGTGAGTTATACAGAACCACTCCAGATCTTTTTACTTTTAGTTAATCAAGTCAATTTTTTTGTTGATAGTATTTTCTGCCTGCACACTGGCGGTAATTTGCCATGCAGAACTATTGAGTAATATAACACATCTGCTACAGTGTCTGTCTGAGTGTTGGTAAGATGGCTGCCTTTTACACATGTGGGTCTTAACAATGAACGAGTCAAGGTCATCCAACTAATCTGACAGTTCTGATACTCCCTGCATTGTGTTGTAATGATCTCAGCTGAGATTACAGTCAAACTGCGGTTGATTCAACCTGAAAACTAACAGTAATACATGAAAAATCATCCACAGAGCCCCAGTCATTCACTATCAAAAACATTTCAGCTGTACAGTCAAACAGTGATACAACACAATGTGATCAAATTGATCGTGTTTATTAGACATTTACAGATTTCTCTGGTAGGATTCTCACCTGCTGAACTCACTTCACGTCAACTTACAGACACTTTCCACCTTCATGTGTCGAGGAAACATCAGGAGAGAAGAAGGTGCTTGTTCTCCCTCGTCAGTCCTGGTGTCTGTGTGGGCTTGAGCTGAGGATGCCGTCACATCCTCATAACTTCAGAGTCAAAGTTTAAAACAACATCAGACTGACGTGAAAACTAGTCTTAACTAGTAAGTGTCAGACAAATCACACATCAGTTGGTGTAGTTCTGCTATCTGTCCACTAGATGGTCCTAACTGACCGTCCAATTATCTCAAGAGCCTCAGATCTCCGGGCAGGGCCCTTCACTCTGTTCTTCTGTGTGCATTTGATCAGAGGATGACATCACATCCTCATAACTTCAGAGTCAGTCTCTAACTAGTTAATTAAAAGCAATCGTGTTGGATTACTGAAAAAATGTTGGAATCTGAATTGTTTTGATTCTACCAAGATTAAAGTTGCCCACAGGTGAGATCAAACTAATGAGCTGCTGTTTGATAGACAGCAGAGTTAAGCCTGAACTATCATGACTCAGAGAAAAACATCAGCATGATCAGGCTTTCAGATGTTGAATTTAAATTGAACAGTAAGTAAGACTTGCACAACTGACATTTCCATAATATGAAAGGGAGCTGGAGGAGACAAGAGGACGGGGGGCGGGGGGGTGGGGGGGTGTTTTTGAGACAAAGACATTTTTGAATTGTGAATAAAACCTGAAGGTCTGAGGTGACTAAAAACAGAGAAAGAGAGGGGTCTTATCAGAAGGACAGTCTATGCAGCCTCAGTCAGCAGACTGGGAGCACCTGTATGTGTCTGCGTGAATGCTGCCCTTAACTGGGATCAAACTCACAACTTTGGGATCTAAAATAGACAATAAAGTGGCAACATCTTAAATCATCATCTTAGTTCACTGGATTACTTGTATATACTGTTATCTGAAGAGACTGATGGCTCTTTTTTTAACGTCCATCTTCTTTATAGCTTGCATTGCTTTAATGTTGATCAGACAGAAAACCATTTGGCTCCTCTGAATCACATGTATAAAATGACACACAGATGTGATCCATCATGTAACTTGTCCAGACAAAAGGGTTTTTGGACAGTTTTCTCACCCCTGCAATGCATGCCGGGAGGTATATTTAAATAAGCTAACAATGTTTGGTGAAGTGTTGATCAAACCCACAACCTTGTAATTTATTATTGCTGATCATGATTACAACTTAAACCACTGTGGCAGCTGACTACTGCTGCCTTTTGAGGTAAAAGTTCCCATTTTGTTGAGATATTGAGATTTGTACATCATTAGTGGCAGCAAGACTAGCTGAGTTTGAGAATATGATACATGTGCAAAGTGTTTGAAGAAAGACAGAATCTGCAAGTTTAAGAGTTGGGAGAGTGAGGAGACACTCCGCCTGCTGAGTGAGATCTTGACAGAGCTCTCCCTATCAATTAAGCTCAAAAACTATAAGTCCTATGGGAAATGTATTTACATTGTGTGAGACAGGAGGCTTGCAGCAACATTTTGAGGTTTAATATATCCTTGAGGAGTTAAAACTGTAGTGACTTGTGTGGAATTTTTTTCTGCTCTAAAAAGAATCTCTGCTCTGCCAGATCACATGACCCACTGATGACATCTGAAAACTGCTGTCAAAGCCCTCACTGTAGACTTAAATAGCTCCAAAAGTATTGTAACTTTTGTATGTATTATCTGTGGGATAAGGGATGTCCAAGCAGTTGAGTTTCAAAGTGACTAAGGTTCCAGCTCAGTTGGAATCATTTCTTCCAAAGACTGCCGTTAGAAATCTTGATGTTTAAAAAATTCATATTAAATCATTTGCACGTAACATGTACTGTTTATACTGTTTTATTTTATACTGTGAACTCTCTGTGAACAGATTTCCAGTCAATATCACCTACAAATCCATAGTTCCTCTCACTTAGAGTATATATTTTTTTTTACTACATTTATGATTATTTATATAGTTATATCATTTACTTTCATGGTAGTGGTATTTCTCTCTTTACCTCCTATTTTTTTGACTGTTATGCAGCACAACACCGAGGCAAATTCCTTGTATGCGTAAACCTACTTAGCAATAAACCTGTTTCTGGTGTTGATAAAAATCAATGAAGTGCTCCTTTAATTGCAGTTACTAAAGCAGTTGAGTAGTTTTGTTTCATTTAGAAAATGATGACAGAAAACCGTTTTGTTCGTCCTGTCTGGGCTGGTTTAACCCTGGAGGGACCGGTTTGACAGCTGCAGAGGTTGTAGCACAAGTACATTCCAGACTCAGACAGAACAAGCTTTACATAGAGACACCATAGATTTACAAGTCCCATTAAGCAAATCAGAGGTAATCAGGTAATAGTTTGGAGTAAAGCAATAGAAGAAGGGCAAGGGAAGTGGCACAGTGAAATAAAGGGAAGGTTTCTATAGCCTACAGCTTAAACAACAAAGTCAGTTCAACAGAAAGAAATATCAGTAGGGAGAGGTATGGAGGAGGATTAGGACCACATGTGAAACATTTATCTCACAAATTTTTCACCATTGGTCCTAATATTCTTCCATATCAAGGGAAGAAGATGTAATTTGCAGCAGAATAAGACGAGAGCAGCATCCTCAGTATGACAGGAAAACATCCAACCGGTTTATGTGAGCAGAGCTGAGGAGAATATTACACATGCAGTCATAGATTGTACTAAATATGATCAAGAAAGATGATATATGAAGGAAGAACTCAGGGAGACTGGAGTTCAGGAGTTCAGCATTAAAACTTTTTTTTTGTTTTGTTTTTAATTAGTTTTTTTTTAAACTTTATTGATAACAGTCAAATTCAATCAACAGTAACAAACAAGTTTACAGAACAAAAAGAGGAAAGAGTGCCAGGGAATTCAGTTATGACATTAAAAAGCATTCGGAAAAGGGATTGTGCAAGAAGCCTTTATATTCACTAAAAGCAAAATAATACATAGGGAAGTAAACAAATAAATAAAGGGGCACAGGTTAATAATTAAGTGATACAGTCGATAATTTTATTCAAATATTTTATATATTTTATTTCAAATATTGTTTGGGTCTTTGCTGCTTTTCTATTTGTCATCCTGACTATAGAGTTATAATAGAGGCTAATATCAATTAGAAATAAGGTAAAGCTTGGTTTTCTATTGGTCCATTTCATTTTATGTATGTGGAATTTACCAAAAATCATAAACAGTTGGATTAAAAAGCTAACATTTTTGTCTATTGAGATATTTTTAAAATAAATGAAGATATCACTGCCAGAAAGCATGAACATTTGACCTGTTTTTCTAGATAGAAAGTTTTGCATATCATTCTAAAATATTTTGGAATACATACAATGGAAAAATAAGTGAAAATTTGTTTCTTTGTTTAGACCACAGACATCACAAGAATAATTAAGATTCAGCTTTAACCTTTCCAGAACATGCTTTACAGGATATATTCTATGTAAAATTTTAAATGACACCTCTTTCATTTTATTGGTAATACAATATTTGTCTGTTTTCCAATTCAGGTCACCATAAATAGAAGACCGGAACATTTGCATAGGGGGAATATTGTTCTCTTCAAAGATATTCCGGATTTGTTTATTACTACATTTTTTCTTAAGGACATCTAAATCCCCAATTAATATATTCGTTTTCCAGTCTGATCACTGAGTTGTATCATCATGAGAATTTTTCAAAACCTGTAAAGCACCTTTTGGAATAGCGTCAAATACCAATACATATTCTTTTGGTGTAAAAGGTAATTCAAACTTTTTAGCATTAAAACTTTAATGAACCTGCAGCAGAGTTTTCTTTGAGTTTCTTTGAGTTTCTCCGGAGCAGAAAGCGGCTGTAACGCACCCAACACGCTGGTTCCCAACCGCCGTTAAAACCCCAAGAAGAAGAAGAAGGAAACAAGCGCAGCCGCAGAGCGTGTCGGGAAATGTAGTTTAAAGCGGTCTCTCGACTTGCAGCAGCTTCCGCTCTCTGACGTCACACATGTAGCACAACATGGCCCCTGCCAGCCGGGCTGTGGCGGCGGCTCTCTCTCTGCTCTACCTGAGTCGGGTTATCTTCTCCACCGAGTATTTCTCCGCCATCACGCTGTTCAACAACGACCTCCACAAACAGGGCTGCAGCTCGCTGTCCGAGTGGGAGGAGTACGCGGCCGACTGCGGTAAGGTGTCTTCTTCTTTCCTCCTCCTCCTCCCCCCCCTCCACCGATACAACTGTCACTTGTGCGGGTGAACCCGGACAGGAGAGCTAACGATCAGCTAAGAAGAGATTTAACTAACAGGCTGTTTTCTCCTGCTGCACTGCGGCTCACAGGGGAGGTGAAACCCGGAGATCACAGAGGCACAGTCGTAACCAGAAAGTGTCTTAATGTGTTCAGAACAGAGAGGAAAACTCAAACTCACAACACTGACTGCATGTTTTAGCTTTTCCTTCAGAGGTCAACACCAAACTCCATTCATAAAAACACGTCATTTTACTGTTGCATGACTGACGCACTGACTAACTCAAGTTTTTTATTTATGTGGCACGTTTCAACAACAAGGCGCGTGATTTAATATAAAGAGCACACAATGCTGGATAAAAATACACATTTACATACAGTTAAGTAGAAAATAACAATGAGCTCAAATTAGAATAAGAGATAAAACTAGAGAGTAAAAGTTACAGTGCAGTGTGAGATATGATGTAATTAAAGACAAACAGCTTTGATTTAAAGAAAATAGAAAAAGCTGCAGGTTTCTGTGAGTTTGTTCAGATGTGTGGAGAATAAAACCTGAACGCTGCTCCTCCAGGTTTAGTCTCTGTTTGTTGGTGTCTGTCATGTTTAGAACGTTATGAAGCATCCAGACTCTCAGGTGGTCTGGATCAGGTCTGGATCAGGTCTGGGTTTCTGTCCCCAGAGTCCAAACTAAACCTGGAGAAGCAGCGTTCAGTTTTTATGATCCACATATCTGAACAAAGTCCCGGAAAACTGCAGGTCTGCTGCAACTCTCAGTTCCTTTAAAAAAAAAAACTGAAGACTTTTCTCTTTTCTTTTTATTAAATGAACTGTAACTTTTCTTCTTGTGTTTTTCTATTTTAGCTTATTTTTATATTCTAGTCTCTTAATTCTTTAATGACTGTTTCCTTTCATAGTGTGTCTTCTGCTCTCTGTCTCGATGCTGTTAATGTTTGATGTAAAGCACTTTAAGTTGCCTCGTTGCTAAAATGTTCTGTAGAAATAAAGTCGCCTAGTTTTGACTCTGGGGACAGAAAGTAGATCCGTCTCAGAGCGTCTGGATGCTGAAACGGACAATCGACAAAATCAGCTGTCAGTGTTTTTGATGTCAGTGTTTTCGATATCAATATTGCAGTAATATTGTACAGATGACTGTTGTTGCTTTCACAGAAGATTTACACAATGAGGTTTTTGATAAATAATCATCAGTAATGTGGATATAATGATGAAGTGAGTTCAGAAAATTACTGTCATGCAGCGTTTAAAACCAGGAAAACACTTAAACCATATCACAATGTCACAATATCCCAAATCTGAGATGATATCTAGTCTCATATCACGATATCGATATATTTCCCAGCTCTGTTTTGGACCATTCAGCGTTTTATAAACCAACACTAACTGCATGTTTTAACTTTCCTCCAGAGGTCAAAAACCAAAAATCCTTTCATAAACCCGTAGTTCTGCTGCTGTGTGACCCGACAGCAGCAGCAGCACATATTTAACAGACCATAATTGAACCTTCTTCTGTGAGGAAGGAGCTGCTGATCTGTAGCTTCCAGTTAATCTGTCAGGACACGCTGTTCCTCGACAGGGACGAAGAGGAGAACAGGTGAACTGGTTGTACAAGTTGACGACAGATGTAACATAAATGAATGTTTTCTCTTGTTTTCCCGCCTGTCAGGCCGACTGTAGGTTGAATGTGATTCACAACAGTCAGAGTTACATACTGTACCAAACAATGACAACAGACACACTGTTCTCTGTGTTGATATGTTTGAATCAGAGCTTTATCTGGTTCTTAAATGTGAATATTTTCTGTGTTTTATGACAGTAAACTGAACATCTTTGTGTTTTGGACAAAACGAGACGTTTGAGGACTTTAGGAAACGCTGATCAACCTTTTACCTCATTATCTGACATTTTATGGACCAAACAACTGATCAATTAATCTAGAAAATAATCAACAGATGAATCAATAATGACAATAATCCAGCTCTAGATGGTTTTAATGAACTTTACACTGACAGGTTTTTAATGGAGTTTTTCCGCCGGCTGTAGAAATGATCATAAAAACGATCAGGAAGAGTTTTTGAGTTGAATCCATCAGCAGCTTTTTAAACACATCAGACACATTTGTGACATGATTTACTGGTTTGGATCCACTTTGACGGCTCAGACCTGCTGGAGGTGTCACACGTTTCCTCTTTGAAATACGAGACTGTTGCAGACTAACGGGAGCAGTTAGTGACAGCTGTGTTTTAAACAAGGACACATATATTCACGTGCATATTATGGTCTGAAACACAAACAGATACGAACTAGTGAGCGAAGTTTCCGACAATAAATATAATGTATATTATATAATATTTGTCTTTTCAGAGTCGTCGATCTTACAGCTGGAGGATCCAGACTGTGAGGAGGGAAGCAACCCGCCCTGCGAGTCTGTCTTCTCTCTCAACGCAGAGAAGATCCTGGTGAGAGAACACACACACACACACACACACACACACACACATGTATCACACACACACATACACACACACTAACACACACGTATCACACATCACACACACACACACACACACGTATCACACATAACACACACACACACACACACGTATCACACACACACACACACACGTATCACACATACACACACACACACACACTCACTCGTATGCATTAATCAGATTCAGTGTTTCCTGTACATCGGTTGTTTCTCTTCGGGTCAAAACAAGTTGTTTTTTGAGTTTTAGTTTGACGTTTTAATTCTTTCTCTTATTGTGTTTAAATGGTTGAAAAGATTTACTTTGATTAATTGTAAAGCTGCAACGATTAGTTGATTAATCGATTAGTTACCATTAATTCAATGAATCGTCAACTATTTTAATAACTGATTAATCGCTTTGAGTCATTTTTTAAGAGGAAAATTGTTGAATTCTCTGATTCCAGCTGCTTAAATGTGAATATTTTCTGGTTTCTTTAGTTTCTACGACAGTAAACTGAAGATCTTTGAGTTTAGGACTAAACGAGACATTTCAGGACGAACAATTAATCAATTAATTGAGAAAATAATGGGCAGATTAATCAATAATGAAAAATAATCATTAGTTGAAGCCCTAATTAATCGATGTAACATTACACTTTGCTCATATTTTGGTTTAATGCACATTTCTATCAAACCAAGACTCTGAAAAGCTTCAACAGCCAAAATATTCTGAGTCGGTGTTAAAAGACCGTTTTCAACACAACAAGAGTTCAAGTGTAGTTCACATATAAATGTTTTAGTGAAATATCTTCATTCAAATCAGAGGAAGTGAATTCTATCTTCTAACATCTGACTGCATGTTTGTCGCTGCTGCTGTTTGTTTTTTAAGGATCTGATAGTAAAGATGTGATAAGTCTTGACTCAGCTTTTGTCTTGTTGCTGTTTTGCAAACACAGAACGTTGCCGTAGCGACATTTGCATGCTGTTACATTTGCATTATGTAATCCTGCATGCATTACAGCACGCTGCCCTTCTGCAGTTGGGAAATTACGCAACGTGACGCTTTTTGACGCAACACGCTGAAAGATTATTAGCACTCGGGTCTGTTGTGCACTTCTCCATTAACTCTGGCTGTGTTTTATCTTCTGGGTTTTCTTCTCGCTTCGGATAATTTGTCGCTCAGTCACACAGGAAATGAAACGCGTCTCCTGCTTTCTCGCCGTTTGTGTTTTGCTTTGTGCGTCTTCGCTGTATCTTGATCTGTTTCCTTTTCTTCATCTCTCACAGAATCAAGCAAAGTTGTTTATAGAACAGAAAAAAATCCCCTTCCCCGTAGATAACCACAACACAAACGAAGAACTCGGTAAGTTGGCGTCCTGTTCAGATTACAAAAATTCTTGTTTACACTTTACTGATGTGTTTTGGTTTTTTTGCTGAGTCATGTTGTGCGTCCTTGTGGTTGCAGCTATAGGCTACGTTCTGATAGGCAACGGCCTTTATGATGAAGCCATCAAGCACTTCTCGCTCTTACTACAGGTGTGTTTACATCCATTCAACTTCTTCTTACTCTTCTTATTCTTCTTCTTACAACCTACAAACAAAAACACAGACAGATTTTCCTGACGTGTTGTGTTGATACAGGGCGACCCAGAGCTGGTCAGCGCCATCTACGGGAGAGGGATCGCCTACGGAAAGAAAAGTCTACAGGTGAGTGATGGTTGTATAGTGTAACTGCACAGTAAAGCTTTAACATTAACCATTAATTGTTGTCATTAACCCTCCTGTTGTCCTCGGGTCAAATTTGACCCGTTTTATATCAGAAATATGGATTTCTTTCATCTAATTGCCTGAAAATCACATGGATGGTTCCATAACACACACTTTGCAAGTTAAAGTAATGATCACTACTTTCACTGAATTTTGGGTGTTTTTATTAAAATTTACAGCATCTGTGGACTTTTGTCCTCCCGGGTCAAAATTGACCCGAGAGGACAACAGTTGCACGGTTGACGGTAAGACAACAGGAGGGTTAAAACACGATATGTTGTACTTTATCAATCAGGGAATTACTGTTACTAAATATAAAATGTGAAAAAGCAAATTCAGAAAATTAAGTAAACTAAATTGAAATGAGGAGCATTATTAATGAGTCAAATATTAATGAGTAAATAGTTATTTAAGAGTTATGACCAAATGACAATTAGTGTTTTTTAATTGTCGAAATGGGTTAATACGTTTTTATAAAAATTAAACTTGTCGTCCCAAATAAGAGACAGTTACAGTCCTGTTGTCCTCGGGTCAAATTTGACCCGTTTTCAAATGTTTTTATATCAGAAATATGGATTTCTTTCATCTAATTGCCTGAAAATCACATGAATGGTTCCATAGCACACATTATGCAAGTAAAAGTAATGATCACTACTTTCACTGAATTTTGGGTGTTTTTATTAAAATTTACAGCATCTCTGGACTTTTGTCCTCCCGGGTCAAAATTGACCCGAGAGGACAACAGGAGGGTTAAAGTGTCTGCAGGTCCATTAAGATGTTTTCAGTGTCATAAATTAGAGTAAAGAAATTAGGATTTAAGTAGAGCTGCAGCAATTAATCGATCGACAGATATTTAATCACAACTATTTTGATAATTAATTATTTACATCATTTTTTTTTAAGCAGGTTCCCGCCTCCTGACTGAGTTTAATATAATATGAATGAATATGTTCTGATATTAAACTGAGTATCTTTGGATTGTTAACTGTTGTCTGGACAAACTAAGACATCTGAGGAAGCAGCGATCGACATTTTTCACCATTTTCTGACATTTTTTAGACCAAAAAACGAATCGATTAATCAAGAAAGTAATCAATAAATTAACTCATAATAAAAATAATCATCTGTTGCAGCCCCTTGATTAAAGTTATAGTTATTAGCATAGAATATTAATGTGTTTGTTTCAGAATAATAATAATTAATAATCAGTGTGTTTCTGTAGTGAAGCAGATAATTCAAACTCACACACTGTAATAATTCTTTTGTCTTTATTCGCATCAAACGTTTCTATTAATGTTGAACTTTGTGCCTTTTTAATATAAAACTGTCGGTCAGCTGAAGCTGTTGTCGGGCAGCAGAGATGCGTTCAGGTGCTTCGGGGAGTTTTGTTGACAGCAGCAGTTTCAGGTGAAGTCAGAATGACTCACTGTGACATTTAATGAATGCAAATCCAATCAAGCGTGACTCTGCGGTGGTGGAAGTCTGCCCTCGGAGAAGAAGTTGGACGGCAGTTTTTTGTGGTTTTTTTTTTATCGTTTGTGGCTTCGTTCCCTGTTTTCTTCACCTTTTTATATATTAAAGCTTTATGTCAACAAACTGTAACGTCTCCTCCTCCTCTGCTCCCTCCGTGCCAGGACATAAAGAATGCTGACTTGGCGTTGTACGAGCTCAACAGAGTCATCACCCTCGAGCCCAACTGGCCCGAAGTCTACGAGCAGAGAGCAGAGGTGAGTCAGTCCGCCGCCAGATCTCATCCGTCACACGTCTTTAACGCTCCGGTAGAGAAGTTTTCAAGTGACAAAACTCTCCCGTTAAAGCCGGCAGCTCCTGGCGACGACCGATGTCATCTCATTGATTAAACCTCCGTAGTCGCCTCCACTCTGTTAAGATCTCATTTCAGATTCTTCATCATCATCATCATCATCAGCGTGTCTGATCAGTTGTCTGTTTAGACGTCTGATCAGCCGAACGCCGCCGCTGTCGTCTTCATAACATGTGATTCACACACTTGATTTCTGATGCAGTTAGAAGCTGCTGTTGAGCAGCAAAATAGTAGAAAATAGTAGAAGATGCATCATGTTTGTGCAGCTGGAAACGAAGAAGAAGAGAAGAAGAGAAGAAGAAGTGGCCAAATAAAGCAAATCCTGAACATAGTGTCAGTATTAATTCATGAGAACTGACTGAAACACACACACATGGTTATAGATTGTAAATATTCACGTGTGCGGTATCGTTCTGTGTCGTTGCTGCTTGTGGAGTCACATGACTCTGTTGTTGCATCGTCTCCTCTTGAGGGTCTTTTATGGGCTGTTTTCCTCTTTGTGACCTTAAAAAAAAAAGTCTCTGGTTGAATCAATCTGACATGCAAACCACAGAAAAACACAATCCTGTCTGAACACTTCACGGTTTGAAACGCTGAATCTCACGTCTATATCTAGCAAAGCCGACTGGACTTTATACTCCAGAGGAGACGTTTTATCTCTGACTGAAGATCTTCTAAATGTCCTCGTGAACATATGAAGATACGATTGATTTTAAAGCATCTTGTTGCTTTTAGATTTTAATGTTGATGTAGAAACACACCTGTAGTTTAATGTTTTGTTATTTAATGACATAATTATTGATTCCATTTATTATATTACAACCAGAAAATGACTTCAGAGAGCTCACAGCAGCCGCCTCCTCTCAATCATATTTTTATACATCCTGTGTCTTTTATTTCCTTTTAATTGAAGGACAGATAAAAAAAAATGTTTCGGTTTGAAAAAGCTCACCACACCTTCTTCTGTAGAATAATAATCACCCTCTTTAAGAGGAAATACCAGAGAAACTGTGCATGAACGTGTAAAAATACATTTTTGCACCTTCCTGTATCGTCTCTGATGTTGTTTCAGTTCATCTTTAATCACTGAGGAAGACTCACAAACATATTTCCATCTATAGTGAACAAAACAACTGAGTTTAATAAGAAAGAAATACACAGAAATGTGTGTGTTAATGTGTGTTAATGTGTGTGTGTGTGTGTGTGTTCAGATCTTGTCTCCTCTGGGTCGTATCAGTGAGGCTCTGGGTGATCTGACCAAAGCCATCCAGCTGCAGCCTTCAGCTCGTCTCTACAGACACAGAGGAACGCTGCTCTTCATCTCAGAGGTTCGATGCTCACATGTACTCTGTGTGTGTGTGTGTGTGTGTGTGTGTGTGTGCGTGTACGTGTACGTGTACGTGTGCGTGTACGTGTACGTGTGTGTGTGTGTGTGTGTGTGTGTGTGTGTGTGTGTGTGTGTGTGTGTGTGTGTGTGTGTGTGTGTGTGTGTGTGCGCGTGTGTGTGTGTGTCTCCTCATGCTGACCCTCTACTGTATCTTCCCTCCAGGACTATGTGGCAGCTATGGAGGACTTCCAGCAGTCTCTGGAGCTGAAGAAGAATCAGCCAATCGCTATGCTGTATAAAGGCCTCACCTTCTTCCACAGAGGGATGCTCAAGGTACAGAAATGTGTTTACGGCTCATTATTTTTGTTTATTTTATTCTCTCTGGTTTTATTTTCTTCATGAAATTGTATAAAAAATATTTTCTAAGTACCACTAGCAGCACAAACACACACTGTAGTTGAACTGTTTATTGTTTGTTTACCTAGGAGGACTGTGGTAAATAATCAACACTTCACTTATGGTTCCTCCATATTTTTCTCTTTACTGTTTGTTACCAGAAGTATTTTCTGAACCATCAATATCACAAGAAACTTACGTTGAGTGTAAACTGTCCTCTAAAACTGAACTAAACATATATACTGTATATATATATACAGTATGTTCAAACGGTTCCTGAGCAGCTGCAGGTTGATGGATTCTCCTGCTTATATAAAAACGTCTGTGTTTGGGTCGTGTTTTACATCAGACGTTATTTATTTCCTGTCAGGATGTCGGATGTTAAAGACGGTGAAAGTCCCAACATGTAAAGATGCTTCCTGCTGAGGTTTCAGTGGTTGTTTGTGTCGCATATTTCAGCTCCAACATGTACAGATGATATTTGAGAAGATTTAAAGCAGTAGAAGAAGAAGAAGAAGTGAACTCTACTACTACTACCGTCTGTTTATGTAACCTCATGAACCGCCGACCATGCAGCCTCCTGAAGCCGACCAATCAGAGCAGAGGCTGAACTGAGGCGCTGCATAAAGAGAGTATAAGATAAATAAAGAGTTTTGAACTGTCAATCATGCAGAAATATTGCAGAATAAGAACATGGAGCGGGAAACGGTGTCTCTCTTTGTAACCACATCGTACTGATACTCGTCTCCTGTCAGCTGACCTGTCAGAGGGAGGAGGCGGCGGCGGCTGAGTTTCCTGCAGCCGTTAGTTGGTGGGGCACGACAAACCTGCAAACTAAAACCTCAGACACCCGTCACGGCCATATTATATTCATACGTGCGCTGCCATTTTGTAGTTTGTTTAGTTGAGCTGAGTGGCGGCGAGATAAACCGTCGAATAAACGCAGGTTTTTCTTTGCATCGTAACAATTCACATAATTAAAAAAAATGTTGCTGCGTGCATCATGAGGGGGAGTTAAAAGATGAAATATTAACATAATGTGTAACTGTCAGTTGACGGGTCTGCACACAGAGAGGTTTCACGTTTACATAACGTGGTGTCAGATGACACAGAGTCCTGTTTGATGTGACTGTTGTCAGTTTGGGGTTTTTTTTTCAGTGGTCACCTCAGCTAACCATCTACTTCCTGGGGGGGGAATCCCTGCACAGCACCTACAGGCAGCTTCAACACAAACAACAGTACTGAACAGTAGTTAATACATGTAGGTGTTACTGAAGGAGGAGTGTGATGCACTCTGGGAGTGAAGAGTTGGATTTCACTTATTGTTTCATGGTAGTGGAATCTGCCGCAGTCAGTCCTCATGGAAACAAAGTCAACATTGCACAATCTGCTTTTTATCAGCACAATCTGCAGCTGAGGCAACGTCTTTTTCTGTTAGACAGAAAAATGTGTGTGTGAATGTGTCCCTTTGTCTCACTCAGGCCGGCGGGCGCCACTTCCACGTTCACTTCATGAAAGCAGAGAACGTCACTATTGTTTTATTTACACTGAACCTTCTTTCATGTGGTTATCTGGAAATACTGATGTTTTAAGAAATATAATTAACTTAGTCACTTTAGGACTAATATAAAAAAAACTGATAAACTGATTTATTGAACGTTTCTGGTTGCAGCTTCTCACATGTGATGATTTGCTGTTTTTCTTTGTCACAAGTGTCAGTGAGTTAATCAGTTTAAGGTTTTGGACGGTGAGTCGGCCTCTAATAAACTGTGACTGCAGTTTTTTTTGCCAATTTTTCAACAGCATCTCATAGACTAATTGATAAATTGAGAAAATAACTGACAGATTTATTGATTGTGAATGAAAATAGTGAGTTGAGTCGCAGCCCTGATTGTTTGACGGTTTATTCAAACTGCATCTTTGAAGTCAAGAAACTCAGATTTTGAGGAAATTACACAAGATTTAACTGTGATGTCTGTTCATCAGTTAGAAAATCTCATGTTTACAAGTGCTGTGATCAATATAAGTCTCAGCAAACAAACAAATATGTGTTCCAAGATCCAACCTTTTATTATTTCAGTCAAGGTTAATTGTTTTTAATGTATTTTTTATACATAAACACTGTAGAGATTCTACTAGAAATCTTTTGTTCTGTGAGGTGAAACCAGTATGAGAACTGGTTGTGTCTGGAATCTCTCCTGTACTCCAGTATCTGATGAAAAATATCCCAAACTGTTGATTTGCATTTTCCAAACATTTTCAGACCACTTCCTGTTCAGGAGGTGGAAGCGGATCTGCACCACAAACGGTTATTTGTCTGTGCAGCAGCAGCTTTCTGCTGGTTTCTAACAGATGATATCAAACATGAAAATAGAAGCAGAAGTTGTTGGTCGCTGGAGCCGCGTTAATGTCACGTTGTGATGACAGGTGTTGAAATACAGTTTGTAGAGAATATCTGAAAGTGTGAACCAAGTCCATTTGTTCCTTGTTGCAATTTCCTGTTGTGATTCTGTGTGAAAGGTTTTTTGTGTTTTTTCTCTCCTCAGGAAGCTATTGAGACATTCAAAGAGGCACTGAAGTTAAAGTCTGACTTTATAGACGCCTATAAGAGTCTGGGACAAGCCTACAGGTAGTTTACTGTCTGTTTTACACCTTCTGACCTCACAGATGAACACAGTTAATGTTTTAAGGAAATGAGAGTCGTCGCCCCCCCCTCCCCGTCTTACTAACAGAATGTCTTCTCTTCTCTTTCTTTCTCTCTCTTGTTTTCTGTGTGCTGCTCCCTTCCTCTTCCTCTTCGCAGAGAGCTGGGTGACTTTGAGTCAGCAATGGAGAGTTTCCAGAAAGCCCTCATGCTGAACCAGAACCACATCCAGTCTCTCCAGCTGCGAGGCATGATGCTGTACCACCACGGCTCGCTGCAGGAGGCCATAGGCAACTTCAAGGTAGAAGAGTTCAGATGATTCATCCTCCCCGACTCCTTTTTAAATCTCCTGTTTGAATGCAGTTTGTCTTTTAAACTGTCTACATAACTCCTCATGTGTTGTCCCCTGTTTGTCCTCCAGAGGTGTCTGCAGCTGGAGCCCTAC
Source organism: Thunnus albacares (assembly GCF_914725855.1). Lineage (NCBI taxonomy): Eukaryota > Metazoa > Chordata > Actinopteri > Scombriformes > Scombridae > Thunnus > Thunnus albacares. The sequence continues at coordinate 29,013,979 of NC_058121.1, read as the reverse complement.
AACGAGGTGTGTCAGTACATGAAGGGCTTGAGTCACGTGGCCATGGGTCAGTTCTACGAAGGCATCAAAGCTCAGACTAAAGTCATGTTGAACGACCCGCTCCTGGGGCAGAAGGCCAGCTCTGAATACCTCAAAGTGAAATACCTCAGAGGTTGGTGTCCCTGCAAACACACAAACAAACAAACAAACAAACAAACTACTTGTAACGTTACGGAAATCCTCCGTCAGTGACGTCGTCGGGGGGTTGTTGAGATAATCAATACGACAGATACGACAGGACAGCAGATAAAACATTCTGCAGCTACAAAATGTCTCTTTTCTTTTTAACTCCTAAAACTTATTTAGATAAAACAAACGGGGGGGGAAACACGTCTTTGGCCCATAAAGACTCATCGACAGGAAACGGCTGACGAGAGTTCACAGTGTAGAAAGTTGCTTCATGTTCATGATCATGACTGAACCCTGCACATGTAAACAGCTGTTCAAACTGCTGAAATGCCTTTTTTAAAGAAGTTCATACAAGTTGGATTCACTGCATTTTACAGTGTAATTTTACACTGTAAAATGCAGTGAATTTACACTGTAAAATGCAGTGAATTTACACTGTAAATGCAGTGAATTTACACTGTAAAATGCAGTGATACAGAGCTACAACCATTAATAAAGAAGTCAATTAACAGAAAATTAATAAGCAACTATTTTGACAATCAAATAATTGTTTCAGTCATTTTTAAAGCAAAGATCTCAAACATTTTCTTGTTTCCAGCTTCTCATATGTGATGATTTACTGCTCATGTATCACAGTGAATTGATTTATCTTTGTGGCTGCAATTATTGAACATTTTATAGACGAAACAATTAATCAATAATGAGAATAATCGTTAGTTGCAGCCCTACAGTGTGTAAGTGTCATGTTTCAGTCAATAGATAACGATTTATTATCCAGAGTTGATCCAAGACGTCATCATACAGAAACCTGAATGTTTTTATTGTTTTTATTGTGCAGTTTTCATTCATAAAAATGAAAATCTCAACATGTATGTCCTGTTTAAGTTCACATGACTCAAGCAGTCATATTATATATATTATATATATTACATCTCATTTTGTGCAGAGTACTCTCGCTACCTGCACTCCCACCTGGACATCCCAGTAGCAGAGTACAACGTGGACCAGGACTTACCGGGGAACTTCAAGAACCACTGGGCCAAGAACCTGCCGTTTCTAATAGAGGACTATGAAGAACAGCCGGGCCTGCAGCCACATATCAAGTAGGTCCATCACAGCTGATTCACACTGGGAACCATAACTGTGAGCTGTAGTGATTTATACACGATTGTTTCTGTGCGTTAACTCGCCGTCTTAAATATGATTGGTTGAAAGAATGTTTTCCTCCTTTATTCATATTATATTTAGCATATTATTACCAATCAAAGAGCTATAAAACAAACATAGTAACATATAAGATTGATTCTTCTTTTGTGGTTTTAGTTTAAGTGAACGCAGACTGTCCTTCACTTCTCTACACGTCATCATTAGGAAATCTGAGGAATTAGATCCATCACCACCTCAATTTCCTGAACCACATTCTGCTGAGAGTAAACAGTGTTTTGTGGTTGAAAACTAACATCTGAAATCTTTTCCATATGAGATGGAAGCACCAGTCTTCCTCAGCCAGATGTTTTTAAGCCTCTTTTTTTTTTTCTGTTTTTATAAAGACGAGTTTAATATCAATCCAGAAAAAAAACGTGCTCTCCGTGAAAGCTTTGACTACGTTCATCCATCCGTGTCTCGCAGGGACGTGCTGCCGCAGAACTTCGACAGCTACAGCAGTGAAGTTCAGAAGCTGATCTGCACGGCCGACCACCTGGGGGCGCTGATGCAATACGACACTCCCGGTTTCTTACCTAACAGGAGAATACACAGAGGTAACCCGCTCGTCGATGCCGTCGGTCTCCTCAAGATTATTAAAAAGTATTCAAGTATTCAAAAAATAATCATTCATACGTTTTTTTTCAGCCATGGGCTTAGCGACCCTGGAGGTGATGCAGGCCATGCATCGAACGTGGAGCAACTCCAAAGTGCGAGTCAACGGCAAGACCAGGCAGATGCAGTGGAGAGACATGTTCGACATAGCTGTCAAATGGAGGAGGTGAGGACTTTTCTTAAGCAGCAGATAAGTCCAGAGTAGCTGAAGTGCAGCTCCCGGGGAGCAACTATGTAATCCTAATAATTTTCAGGAAATAACTGAGGGGATTATAGGAATAAGAAGGATTATAGGAATAAGAAGACAGATGTCGATATGAGATAGCTACCGGTTTCTCGTGCTTGAACTGTCCATCAGAAAATAAAGTCTAGACTGGAACTCATACTCAGCAATTTCCTCATGTGTGTTTACAGCTGTATGAGTATCAGAAAGGTTCAATTACAGCAGAGAAGTCAATCTCTAAAGTCTCTAATCTACGGCTTTTCTTTACATGTCATAGAAACAAATCAAATGCAGCGATATGAAATAAACTCTTCCTCTGTCCTCCTGACAAAACGACCGGTTGACAGCGCTGATAGACGGTCTCTTCCTCTTCCTTTAGGATCGCAGATCCAGACCAGCCAGTTCTGTGGTTAGACCAGATGCCTGCCAGGAGTCTCAGCCGAGGCTTCAACAATCACATCAATCTCATCAGGTAACAAACCGGCCCTGAAGACGGTGTCGGATACTCTCTCATGAGTCCCTCGAGTGGGTTTGACTTTCCGCATTGGCCTCGTTTAGCACCGTTAGCTGCAGAAACATTTTATATAAATTTCTTGTAATGTGACCCAGATTCTTCAGGTTTTTATCTACAGTAGTTTTGGTTCTGACAAGCTCACTGGAAGGACTAAAGGACCGGAGTAAAGTTTTGACAGCGTGTTGAAATCCTTTTTTCTTTTGTTTGTGCAGAGGGCAGATTATCAACATCAGATATCTGGCCTACTTCGACAACATCCTGGACTTCATCAAAGACAGAATATTAGTCTACCACAGGTACTAAACTCTATTCAGATATTTCACATCTGAAAAACACATTTTATTTGAAGCCATAACTCAGTGACAGCTGCATATTTGTGGCATCAGCATGTCTAATCAACTTTATCTGATAGCAGTTATGTGAATATTGTTACTGCCTTCAAAACCAAATTATGTAAATTATTTGCCCTTTTTTCCCTCCAGGCTAAATTCATTTTGCATGAGAGTGCAGAAAAAGCTTCCTATGCATCTATAAATGAATTATATTTTTGTTTTAACTAACATATTGTTGTCTTCTCAGGGCGTACAACCCCAGAGGACTCTTAGAGGTCCACCAGGCACTCGAAAATGTGAATAAAGTAGAAGATCTTCTTCCTATAATGAAGGTAAGAGGATGAAGGTGCTTGTTTAAATTAACTGAATAAAACATATATTTTATATGTCAAATTTAATCAACATTTAGTCACTAAACTCAACTCAAAGTCCACTTACTGGCCTGTTTTGGAGTTTTTGACACATCACATGGTCTTCGTCAGCAGATTGTATTTGCTCAGTTGCCATGGAAACGAGGAAACAGACGTTGAGTTGAGTTTGTCAAACTCAACATTCGGTTCAGATGTTGGATTATAAGAGATGTTTTATAATATTTAGTCGTCTTTATGAAACTCAGGATGTTTGTTTGTTGTGTTTATTTCTTGAAGCAGTTTAACAGTAAAACCAGAGATGGATTCACAGTCAACTCCAAGGTCCCGAGCATGAAGGATCCTGGGAAAGAGTACGACGGTTTCACCATCACCATCACCGGAGACAGGTGTGTTCAGTATATTACAGACGCCAGACAGTACGATACCAACAGAGGTTATTAATTATAAGTGAGATCAATAACTGATATTTGGAGATAACACTTTACCCGACACAACACTGTCTTTAAATGAATACATGTTAAACTACATGAATAATATTTATTTAAACATTATAAATAAGAAAATTAAGTGCATAGTGATGCTAGAAGGTTCTGAAAGACGCCAGAATCTGTAAATGTAGCAGATAAACGCCGTGTTTATCATGTTAAACCTCATCGTTACAGTTACAATTCAACATTTTTTCAAAGGATGCACAATATTATCAGCACATCATCGGTATCGGCTGATATAAGCTCTAATATGAAATATCGGCATCGGCCTGAAATTAACAATATGTCGCCTTCTCCTCCGCCGCATAACTGTGTTTCCCTTCCCTGCACTTCACTCAGCTGCCCGTCAGATCAGCTAACGTTAGCCCCGACTCTCCATGTGGATCCAACCGGAGCGCCGAGCCCCGGTTTGTTATTCAGGTTAAAGTGGGAAGAAGCAGCTGGTCTGACGGGCAGCTGAGTGAAGTGGAGCCTGCGGAGGAAACACCGGGACCGTCGGGGATGCTAAGTTCGGCTGCACAGATAGGAAACACTTCGGCTGACAGGATGTACCACTCTGTTTGAAAAAAAAATATTTTTGGTTTATAACGGCGGTTGGCAACCAGCGTATTAGGTGCATTAGCGCCACCTTCTGCTCCGGAGTGTAGACCAGAGATTAAATCCTACACATTAATCCTGTCTGTCTAATAAACTCAATGAAAACTCTACTGCTGCTCCCACTCAGCAGGTTCATTAAAGTTTTAATGCTGAGCTCCTGAACTCCAGTCTTCCTCAGTTCTTCCTTCATATATTGTCTTTCTTGATCATAAATATGTGCATATATCAGCATCGGCAAACGGCCACAATGAGTTGGAAATATCGGATATCTGCAAAAAAAATCCAATATCGTGCATCCCTAATTTTTTCCATGCAGCTCTAATTCTTCTGTTTTCTGTACGTCAGGGTGGGAAACATGTTGTTCTCAGTAGAGACTCAGACCACAGAGGAGCGGACGCAGCAGTACCAGTCAGAGATCGAGTCCATCTACAAAGACCTCACAGCCAAAGGAAAAGCTTTAATGCTGTCCACTGAACTGGGGGTGAGATTCATCTCCACTACTTACTGGAATATTTTTTTGGCACGGCTTCCTCATTCCAGACGTAATAGAGAGCAGGCGTTAGAGGACAATTTTTCAAATGAATATCCACAAATGATTCACTTTTTATTGGCGCTGAACACTTCCTCAACCTCAAGCCAAGAGAGACAAACAGACAAATCATTTTCATCATTTGGCTTATAAGACAGCTCACATGAAGTTTAACTATGAGTGAACTGATCATTTCAATGATCTATGCAGTGACGTTCAGCACAGTCTCCTGGTTTCCTTCAGACAACGTCGATGAATCTCTGGAGAATATCAGGAGGATTTTACCAATCATACAATAACAGAACGTATCATCCAGCTGATTGTATCACTGTAGATAGTTTTCAGTCTAACTAATATTACCAACCCATGAAAAGAAGTTAGACACTGAGAAGCTTTTCTTCTTTGAGCTGCTGTTGTTGTAGAAACTAGACGAGCATATTCACCCTGAAACTGAAACCTGGAACAAAAAGAACTTTGGCTCTTTGTTATTTTGTTGTTATGTCTGCAGCCTTCTCTGCTTTCACTCTAGATTAAATCTAGATTAACTGAAAACGGAGACGATGATTTTAAAAAAAAAAAAGAGAGATCTGTGCTGCGGGCCAGTTTATGACTCTGTGATGACCTTTGTTCTTTCAGGATGCAGATGCTGTTTGTAACCTGATCCTCTCCTTGGTGTATTACTTTTGCAACCTCATGCCTCTCTCCAGAGGATCCAGGTAAACTGAAACAGCCTGCAGGTGTAACGTTAAATATTTCCACAGCTTAATAACCAAGAGAGTCAAGGGTGTGTTAAAGCAGCAGCAGTCAGGTGTCTGTAATCATTCCTCCTGTTCATACTGGATATTAAAAGATCCTTCAAATGTGCTTTCAATGGAAGTGATGGAGGATAAAATCCACAGTGTGTCCACACAGTCATTTAAAAGTCTCTGTGAAGCTTCTATTCAGCTTCAGCAGTCTGAGTTAGTCATATCAAGTGGATATCTGACACATTTACAGTCTTTGTGTTTCCTCGGACAGTGTTTCCCTGTTGAGCTGCAGGTGGAAGTATAGTAACAAAAAGAGGAACTTTGGCACTAAAAAGACTGTAACGTTGAAAGATATCTACTTGATTTGACTCATTTGGACGCTGAAGCTTCATATTAGCTTCAGATAAACTTTTTTAAATACATTTGATTGAACAGGAGGAATGATTACAGCAAGAAAAACAGCTTTAATGTTCATCTTGGGCTCCTGACTGTTGGTTTAAGACACACTTGATAAGTTATGATCCTTCACATCAGATCCTTTTTGAGAGACGTTACAACATAATGAAATTCATCTGTTGTTGGTTTGTGATCTTCAAAACTTGCACATTGTGGGTCATAAATGTCAAACATGTTTTATATTTGGGTTTTTTGGGGTTTTTTTTTACTTTCTCCAGATCAGCAGCTTGATTTATTCTCAAGGAATGTAACATGTAACATGTCGTAGCTTTAGTGAGCTGTAGAGCTGTCTGACGGTTCACTGGGTGTAATGGTGATACTGGTGTCTCCTCAGTGTGGTGGCCTACTCGGTCGTGATGGGGGCTCTGATGGCCAGCGGGAAAGAGGTCATCGGTAGGATCCCTAAAGGAAAGGTAAGGTTAAGAATATGCTCATGGCGGGATGTTTCAGATACCAGTGAGACGATAAAATACAAACCAGTACGTCCAGTCTGACCAGCAGATTCATGAGTTTAGACTTATTTGATGGCAAAACCCTGCACAGCAGTTTATAAACTATCAGACAGGAGTTCACAGTTCTGGAAAGTTAATGTGATGAATAATTGAATCAGTTGGAGGCAGAACTAAAGTCAGTCTGAACACGACCTGAAAGATTAACAGAAGATCAATATCTCTTATTATTCCTGCGTTAGTTCAGGTTCATTGTTTCGAACACATTTATTCTACGAGTCTGAATGAAACTTGGCTTCAGTTCTCACCTGTTTCTGCTTCTGCCAAGCAGACGAAACCGTGTTGGAAGGAGAAACGGCAGATATCTGATCAGCTGTTTGACATCTGTGAAAAGTTTTATCAAGACGGGAATCTTGTTGACTGTCCTCACGATAAAATCCAGCTTCCTGTTTGCTCGACTTAGAAATATGTGAAGATTTGTGGATATTTTTGTAGGAATGAAAGAATGAATGAAACCTTTGTCGTACGTAAAACAACATAAAAACTGCAGAGGATTATTATCTTCTTGCATAAAAACAGACATATTGCTGCACTGCAGCTTGTGACTCCTTCACAGTTCAACCAAAGAGAGATTTTCCTTTTTTATTTGTTTCATTTTAAAACATTTTAGAGGAAATATTCAGAATTTCATAAGTAAGATACAGAAACTAGAGAAAAAGCAGAATATATTTATTATTTTGTGTAAGATACTGTAAGTATTTACTGGCTGCTTCATGTTCAACCATAGACTGTATATAAATATGGACGTAGTTACCGTGACGACACCCGTTGGTTTCTGAAGAGCGGTTTTGAAGCTCAAAGCGAGCCGCTCCGGCCGTCGCCATCTTGGCAGTGCGTGACGCTGTCTAACTCCCAGCCAATCAAAAATGGGCAAAGAGGCGGGGCCGAATGGCTGAAACAAGCCACCTAGCGGCTGGCGGACCTGTCACTCAAAGCAGCCATGTCCTTCATTATGCAGAACTTTACGGCTTAATAACATTTAAACGAGTGAGTTATAAAAAAATTCACCCCCCGTACAGTTGTCATGAAAGAGGAAATTAGCTACAGAGACCAAAACCGTTGTTTGTACCAGGCTGTAAACATGTTTATTTCTGCTGTAAAGTTGGACATTTTAACATGGAGGTCTATGGGGATTGACTCGCTTTTGGAGCCTCTAGTGGTCGTTCAAGGAACTGCAGTTTTTGGGTTCATTTTTCAGCCCCGGAGGTTGCTGCTTGTGTTCAACGTGGATCTGTGTGGACCGGCTTCAAACGCAGTGAAATACTTTTACATTATGTGTCTGAACTGTTTGTGTTTGTTTGATCCAGCTGGTGGATTTTGAAGCCATGACGACACCGAGTCCAGACAGCTTCAGTAAAACAGCAAAGAACTGGATGAATCTCAAGAGGTGAGAAGATGATAAAAATACAGTTTTCATACAATCGACTCAGTTCTTCTTCTTCTTCTTCTTCTTATCTATAACTTTTCTTCCTCTACAGTTTACCAGGTTGGTACCAGAGTCTTCCATCTGTAGCAGAGACCTTCCCGTCCACCAGAACGATGATCGAGGTCCTCAACACAGACTCGTCCTCACACTGTCCCAAGAAGTCTTAACATCACTTCTACACAGGAGAGAAGTCTGTTTTAATAAAAAGTCTCAATGGAGCTTCTACACTGGGCAGACGAAGGGACTGTCTGCTTCTGCAACCCAAACCGACGTAGTCCTGAGTTTACTTAAAGCATCAGAAGATCATCCAAACAAAGAAAATCAGACGCTCGATAGAACTGAGAGGATTATTTGACCGTTATTTAGCTACGATTGGATCTTATTTTGGTATCGAATCACCTGTTTTGTTCTCTGTCATCCTCCTTTAATCTCTCACACTCTTAAAAAAACTACATTGTAGGCTGATTTCATCACAACATCCCTCATTTTTCATTTTCATAGAAGCTCAACGATTAAAATCTTCGACATCACAGCAAACGTTTAGTTCACCATCGTCTCCGTAAGGGAAAGATGATATCAACACGCGGCTGCTGGTTCCAGTTAACTCAACCAGTTATGTGATGGTTTCTTTTAAATGACTTTGGTTTCGGACCTCATTCTGATGAATATTCATTCATTCTGCTGTTTTAAATTTAGTCTCATATGACACATAACAAGGTTTATAAAGCTCAGTATGAACAAAGAAATACTGAAATATCGGTGCTTGTTCTTCACACTCCAGCTGTGTTTTTAGGGAGACGTGACAGAGACGCAGGGAGTCGGACGGTAGTTTGTTTGTTTGGGCTGCAGAAGTGATCGTGTCCAACCCCCCCCCAACCCCCCCCCCCCCCTTCTCTCTTTCTCTGCTTCGTAGGCCTTCAGCTCATCACACTGAAAACACCCAAAGCACAAAGTTTATCCCATCAACCATCAGCATGAACAATCCTATGTTGCGTAGTTTAGATCATGGCTGAACCTTTTAGCTTTATCTCACCTAGACTGATGTCAATATTGTTTAGGACTGTCTGGTATCTAAAAGAAGAAGACAAAAAGTTTTTTATTTAATATTCAAAGATTGTTAATTGGCACTTTAAACATTTCTTTTAACCACTGCTGGCCCAGCCTATCAGCAGAGAGAGAGGACAGGGATTTTAAAGATATGAAACAAACTTCAGGGCTATTGAATTCCACTTGCGATACTTGAACATATAAAGGAAAAAAAAAAAGCTCTTTTTTTTTTTTTAAGTTTGTTTTCTTGACAGCTGTGGGGTTTTAATGTACTTTGAGCCCCGCGTTCTTTTAATGTGACCAACAAAGGGTTAATATAAAGGAGGGTTGACTGCTGAACCAGAATCAGAACGACAGTCAGAGACTTTACAGCAGCAGAAACTCAGTGTAGATTATTTAAATATTCCCAAATATCTGCTGGTTTCAGCGTCTCAAATGTTTAGATTTTCTGCATTTTTACGTCTTTATAAAGTGAAAGTTCATGTGAGATTATCACAATCTGATATTTATATACTGAATGATAAGAAATTGATTGATTATAATCGTTAGTTGCAGCTCTCATCGTGTCATTTCAAGACAAGTTCTGCAACTAATGTTTATTTTCATTGTTCAATTAATCTGTCAATCATGTTTAGCCGAAGTCGACATCTTCAAATTGCTCGTTTGACCAAAACAGCAGCTCATTAACGTCGAATCTGTTCAATTTATTAAGATTTAAAACTGAGAAAAGTAACAAATCTTCACATTTGAGAAGCTGGAAGAAGATGATTTGATTTATAAATGACATAAACAGTTAATAGATTAACAGATTCTACTGGATATTAATCCTCAGATTAGATGACTCAGCAGTAATAATAAGCTAAATTCAGTTTTATGTTTCATATCCAAATAAATAAAAACAGAACCTGGTTATTTGTCTTCATTAAATAAATATTAAATAAAAAGAAGCTTCTGTTTGCTTCTCAGTGAAACGTCTCTGACTGTCGGATCTGTCGGATTGATTATTAAACGGTGGGAAAAACGAACCACGTACTGTATTTCCATTGTTATCATTCCTTTCGCTTCGCATCGGATGCTGTCTGTTCTCACGTTGCTTTTCTTTTGGATTTTTTTTTTCTTATTATCTCATGAAATAAGTTTGTTTGTGTGACAAACAGTTTGGAGCAACAGTTTGGGAGTCAGGAGGTCGAATCCTTCTAAACGTCTTAAATCTCCAGATAACGTCTGTATTTTTTTTATTTTCTCTTTTTTTTTTATGTCAGTTTCCTTCGTATGTGACTGAGATCATCTCACATCGCAGCGTCTCTTCGTCTCGTCCCGGCTCGCAGATCTCTGGAGAAAAATCTTGTCTAACGAGTTTTAATTAGTTTGAATAAAATCAACCTTCACAATAAGACACAAACTCATCAAGAAAATAAAAGCACACAGATTCAAATCAACGTAAAACCAACTGTAAGAAGGATTTAAAACAAATAACATTGAAGCATTTAAAGGATAAAAACACTTAAAGTTCAAATAAAAAAACTTTTATTTCCATAATTAGCTTTAAATTAGCAAACATGTGATTGCAGGTTTTTCTCCAGACCGCTGCGACGTCGACGACGAGGCGGGAAACGTTGCTCAATAACATGAATGACTGAGTAGATTTCTGTGGAAGTTCAACGATGCAAAATATAAAACTGATGACGTGTAATTCCTGTTCATGTTGTTATAATTTTTTGGAAAATGGGTTAAAGCTGTGAGGTATTTTTTTTGTTTTTTTTGGATGATTGGTGTAAATGGGGAATGTGATGTTTACATGCAGCTGCTGCCGGTGTTTCATGACTCATCCCGGTGAGTTTAAGCACAAGGAGGAAAATTCATGGGAGCGAATCTGAAAGTATTCAGTTTATTGAACAAATTTCAGCAACTTTTTTTTTTTTTGTCTATTTAATTGCGAGTTTGTTTTTTTTTTTTTGATTTCGAGGCCTTTTGATGCTAAAGTATCATCACTGAAAGTCATGTCAGTAGTTCTTCATTGAATGTCCACTTCATTGATTTAACGGTTTCATTTTATTTCCAGAACAAATCGACTCGCTTAAAATCTGATTTTTATTTCACACATCATCGCTGACAGACGAGGTCCCAGATTGTTTTGCTTTGCGTCGTCTTCGTCTTCATATCAATGATTGTGCCGACTGGTTGTCGTTTCCCTTTTTTGCTGCGGCGGGCAGCAGAGCGAAGGAGCGAACAACTTCTCTTAAAGCTTAAAACTTGAAGGAGGGATTTTTTTTTTCTATTGAATGAATGAATGAATGTTCAGCAGTCAATAAAACAGGTTGACGATTTTAACAGACTCCAGTTCTTTTATTGGTTTTGAAGGTAAACGGATGCAAGAAAAGAAAATAAGATGATGGATCAAAAGACATTTGGACTTTAAATTATGAAAATAATATTAACACTAAAATTATGAGATGCCATAAAAACAACAAGATACTGAATGTTTATACTGACGTAATGAGTCAGAATTATGATTTAGTATCTCAAACTTTTGATCTATCAAGCATCATTTTTTCATTTTTATTATACATAACTTTTAATCTATTTATTTATTTTCCTGGCAGTAGACGGCTTCCATACGAAGCGGACTGATCATGTTTGAGCTTCATAACAGTGAAAATAAGTTTTACTGGTACTTTCATCTACACATTTATACTTTAATTACTTAATTAAATGTTTTTTTTATTATTATGTATCACATTTCATACAAAAAGATGTAAGACAATAGTTTAAATGTTTTCCACTTGACTTAATACTCTGCAACTCTTTAAATGTGAGTATATTATTTTCATATTAATTGATTTATTGTTGTATTGATCTTGGATCCAGTCAGACGTTTTGGACGATAAATATTAAACCAGGAAAAACAAATTTGAACCATTTGAAACTATTGACCGTCTGCTCAAACGTCCTCATCCACATTTTGTAGATTTTATGGTTGCATTGATCATCAATTACTGCAAATATGACAACACAGAGTAATAATAACTATTATATAAGCTGTAAAGCTGCAGTAAGACCACAGCCGGTACAGGTGGCTCCAATAAATCATCCAATAATCTCAGCAGGTTACATCACCTCCTCTCTCTCCAGTAAAATTAACTGGTTGTTGACCTTCATCTGTTCTTCCTCCCCAGTTTAGAGTCATCAGTGTAGAAGAAGACTTAACATACATGCAGTTCACTAAACTAGAAGTTATATAAATAAACATCATAAAGACAGAAACTCAGTATCTAAACTGCATTTACTCAAATACTGTATTTATGGACAGTTTTGAGGTTTACAGCCTACTTGAGTATTTCCATTACTTCTACTTCACTACATTTGTAGTCAAGTGAAAAATATTTGACTTCTTTTATTTGTAGTTATTTTGCAGATTAATATTATTTACATACATATGCAGTATTACAGGATTATTATATTATTAATTATTATGTCATACATACGTCTTTTTTATGTACTTGAATAAACTTTTGGCTTCAGGATTTTTACTTTTAACTTTTTTTTTTTTTAAAACAGTTAAAACTTTAAGTCTAAACAGTAAATTCTTCTCCCACCAGTCGCCACTAGATGCTGCATAAACACTGAATCAGTCTGAAGGATCTCAGAGGAGACTCGAGCATCAGGAAGCAGGTAAGAAATGTTAAAAGATGAGAGATAAGAAGCGGAGGAGGAATCAGTCAGGAAGCACGCGGGGTCTTGATTTTATAAACATCAGCTGAAGTTTTTGGCCTTTTTTTGGAGATTAACTGCTGGAGGAGAAAATTGATATAAATGTAGATGCAGCCGGGAGATTTGTGGAGAAGATGTGCAGCAGCTGCTGAGAGAAGCTTTTAGTTTCTCTCAAACACCTGAAAGATGGAGATTATAGAGCAGAGAGAGCGCGGGAATATTATTATTATTATTTAATTTAATGAGCGGAGATTCTGGTTTAGATCCAGTAGGTGGCGGTAAAGCGACATTTTGGATGCCAACTACCACTAAAACAAATGAAAAGAAGAAGAAAGGTTCATCCATTGAGAGTTTGTTTAAGGTTTTACTGTGGCGCCACGTGACGTAGTCACATGATCAGGACGCATGTTTAACAAACCGGTGGGGGGTCGCTGACAGTAGTCGGTGTGTGTGTGTGAGGAAGGTGAGGAAGGTGAGGAGGGTGAGGAAGGTGATCATGGCTGAAGATGTGTCAGAGGAGACTCTAACAGGTGGTCTGAGTCTGCTGGTGAACCTGAGCAGAGCTCTGCTGCAGAAAGCCCAGCAGGATGCTGAAGGTAAGACCTGCAGGACCAGGAAGTCCTCTACTGGCGGACGTCACTGGAAATGAAACGTTTTAATGGGATTTGTCTCCATTTAATTTAAAATTCCGTCGGAGGAAATAGTTTACTATCTCGTGTGATGTCGTTTGATCTTATGTGTAATTCGGCATAAAAAAAGATTTAAACTAACAGTTAATTTACTGAAATATCAACTTTAATATTGATTTAATAGCTGTGCTGTTTGATTGGGCGTTTAAACGGAAGACAGCCGGAAAAACATGTGAACCAATAATAAAAAAAACAAAATTGTAGTTGAGTTCGTGTGTCTGGGTTGATTATATTTGCGCCGAATTGAAGAAAATATCAGATTATTTCGGATTTAGTGTTTATTTATGTTTCACATCTTGTGTTTTGTTCCAAATAAGCATGAACGCACGAAAACGGTGGAAAATGACTGAAGTCTGGGATCATATTTACACTATTTATTCTAACATTTTATTATTATATCACAAATGTCCTTTTTTATATTTCACATCTCGGCTGGACAACTTGCTTCTTGTGTATTTGTTAAAGCAGATCAGTGTGATCGAGTCTGTGGATTAAAAGGCCCACTGGCATGAAGGTGGTGTAATGTAATCCCTGTCATGCTCCTTGCCAACACAATGACATTGTTTAAATCTTTCTAACCAATAATACGTCTCTTTGTTCTCACACAGCCTCTCTGGAGAATTTCGTCCCGTATAAAATCACCACTTTATTCGGCCTGATCACAGCCGGAGCAAACTTCTATAAGAGGTGAGGGGGGGGGGGGGCTCTCAGTGCACTGATGGCTTTAGTTTAATTAAGTCTATCTGCTGTTTCTGTCTAAATGTTTGTTTTTATACTGGATAGTCACTGTTTTATGTTCCTGTTGAGCAGCCTCGGAGTGAAAAAGAAGAGTGAAGCAGAAGCTATTTGGCAGAAATCTTATCAGTGAGTATAATCATCATAATCATAATAATAATAATAATAATAATAAACAAAGTCACATCCTCGTTCCCTTCAGTATTTAAATCATTCTCAGTTGTTATGTTTGTGATGGAGATGAGGTTATAAATTAATAATTATTATCATTAAACTAAAAAACTGATCCCAGGTGTTGCACTCCTCAGTCTCATGAGTCTTCCTCCATAATCATAAACATAAACCCGGATCTAGAGGATAAAAAAGGACTTTAACACAGTCCAGGTTACGGCAGCCTGTAGAGCCTGTGAGGCAGAACTCAGGGCCGTAAAGCTCACAAGCTTCTTTCTTTTAAAGCTGCAACAGCTAATCAGTTAGTCAATCAACAGATAATCAACTGAATAATCAGTAAAACAATAAAACCAAAGTTTTGATGGTTCCAGCTTCTAAAATGTGAGAATTTAATGCTTTTATTTGTCATACTTGGACGTAAACAGAATATTTTGGGGTGTTAATTAGACAATGACGTCACACTGGGATTCTTCACTAATTACTGACATTATAAAGACAAAACAATGATTATCAGACTAATTAATGTAGGAAATAATCGTTGGTTGCAGCCTTGAAGTTAAACTGAAACTGTCGTGTCACATCACTGCAGATAATTAATTAAATTATATTGTAGAATTAAGAGACGACCTGTTTGTTCGTCACTGGAACCAGTTGTGTTTGAACAGACTCAACCATGAATCAGTTCCTGTTTTCATCATATTTATCTTCACTCATTGAAACACTTTCAGCATGAAAACATCCAAATGTGATGTCATCATCAAAACACTCCTGAAAACAGACAGACAAAGATAAACATGGTTCCAGCTGGTAGATGTTGGTCCTGAGTAGCGTGATATATCTCTCTCTCTGTGTATCTGATCAGTCATTGATGGAGATGAAAGCGTGTCTCACACCTTGTGTTGTATCTTGACAGCGTCGCGGCGGTTCGAGAGCAGGTGGAGGAGCTCCTGCAGCTGGAGGTCCGAACGCTACACCAGAACTTTTAGTTTGTATTGAGACGTAAAAATTCAGTTTCAAACACATGAAGAAGATGCGATATGAGCAAGAGTTTAACTGCACTGTACAAGTATATTTATTAGATTCACAATCAACACAATCAACACAATCAGCAGCTCATAAATCAACATAAAAACTGTTTGCATGCACTGCAAAACGATCTCAACAGTTTCTATGTGTTCTTGGTTATTGATTTTATAGTTTAGAGTCATTTTTAACAAAAATATTCCACAATTCTCTTGTTCCTGCTTCTCAAATGTGAATATTTTCTGGTTTCTATGACAGTAACAAGATATTTTTCACCATTTTCTGACATTTTATGGACCAAACAACTAATCAATGAATCAATAATGAAAATAATCGATCGTTTTAGCCCTTGCTAAGATAAAAACATATTGGTCCGAACTTTGCTCTGTGCTCATTTAACAGATGTTTAGTTGTTTTTTAATCACGTGTTTAAGTTTTACTTTATTATAACTTATTTGTCTGCACTCGTAACTTTAAATCCGAGAACATGATTGATTTGATTTAACTGGAACTTTTTGTTTTTACCCTCGTGTGTGCACGTGTGTGTGTGTGTGTGTAGAGTGAGTGGGACTCCTTCCTGGAGAGTGTGGACAGAGGTCTGCAGACGACAGACGGGCAGCTGTCAGGACTAAAGACGGCAGACAGTCTGAGTCCTGATACTCAGCTGACTGATGGACGCAGCGGAGAGTGAGTCCTGATCAATATGAGACCGACAACAACAACATGAACCAGCTCAGACCATCAGCTAATTTGAAGTGCTGTGTGTTGTGTGTTTTTATAGGAGTGTGAGTCTGGGTCGGTACCTGGATCAGAGACAGAAGCTGCTGCTGGTTCTCATCAGACATTTTGGATGACTACCGTGACGAGACCACGTCGCCGAGCTGGAGGCCAGTCAGGTCAGTTTGTCTTTAATCTGATGGTAGTTATTCATTCAGAAAAACACATTTTAACCGTTTGAATCATCTCGCTGCTCTGCTTCGTGCAGAAATTTAAAACTGCATTTTGTGTTGATCATAAAAAGCTGTTTGTGTCCCTTTAGTGTATAAAACCTGCGTCCTGTAGGTAAAATTAATACTGCGCTATAGACAAGCCAACCGTGCTATACTTTACTGAATGTTCCCGCCGCCGCATCTCGCTCATAACAGAGTCAGACTCGGTGCTTGTCGGTTTAAAACGCGTCTGTATGGATATGTTGTCTCGGTTATATATTACTGTGTGTAAAGTGAAAGTGTTGCTGTGAGACGTCCTCCCTCCTGCTCTCTGCTGTAAACACACGCAGCTGTTAGCGAGCAGCTGCTCTCATGTCTCCGCGGGTGTCGTGCTTGTTTTCTCTTCCTGCTCTCTGATGGTCGGCGGGATGCTCTGGTAGCTGCAGCCTCACATCTTAAAATACATTTTTAAAAATAATCCCCTGATGTTCAGGCCCGGCAGGGGATCAACTCAGGCCGAGCTCGCAGTACACTGGCGGAGACTCCATTCATTAATCCCAGGTTTAAGGAGAAACCTGGGATTAAAAAAGGTGCTAATACTGCATAGACTACATACTGCAGTGTTTAGCCTCCCTGGATCACTGCAGGGGAAATAACTCCACCCTGACAGCTCGACTGTTGGTCAATGTGCCGTTAATGTGTTGTAAATGAGTTGTGACAGTGTTGTAAATGAGTTGTGAAAGGTTCTTCTTTAACAGGGGAACTTCTCGTCGTTTGTTTTTATTCCAAATGATTTAACTTCACAATTTAAGTTTGATTTTGTTTTGTCAAAACAGACTTAAAGTGAATAAAGAGTTTATTCTGGTTTGTGGATCGTCTCTCTATTCATGATACTTCAGTCTCTACAACAGCCTGTAAGATGTTTAGATGCATGTTGAGGATTTTCTGCAGCTGCTTGAAAAAAAGATAAATCTGGTTGGAGTCAGTTTAGTTTGACTTTATGTTCTTCACTTGAGTTTTTAAGATCTTGTATAAATGTAATTATGTTATGACGTCACATATGTGACTTTCTAAGCAGCTTTAGCTGAAAACAGCTGTAACACTGAGAAACAGACACAGCTCAAAAACAAGAGGCAGTCGTTAGCATGCTAAGCTAGGCTAACTGCTAACTGATACCCACAGTTGTGTAACTGAGTCCAAGGACCAAAGCGTTAACTAACCATCAGTTCATGGGGTTACTGGTTATGAAAAAAGCCCCATTTATGACTGGGGAAGTTTAGAGTTTCCATCTTTATCCTCCTGTAAAATTTGATCAAAGCAGCCAAACAACTGATTCTCACATTTGTCCTCATCAGACTTATTATAACAGCACTGATTGGCTGCAGTACAGGAACACTGCTTGTTCTTTATTTAGCGTCGGATCAGCCACCGTCTTCAGTTTTTATCATCTATAACGTTAAAAAGGCAGAGACGTGTTTTCAACCGACTCACTGACACTTCACAGACCAACAATCTAAATTTAACAGGAAAACTATTATTAACTTCACTTGACATTTTCAAACTTCTTCAGAGGTATTTGTCACATGTTTACATCAAAAAATTGGACTTTTTTTCCTTCATTCTGGGTTCAAAAAAGGTTCCAACAAGTTTCCAAAGTGTCTTTCTTCACTCAGCCTCATTGACTCTGACATAAATAACTTCCTGGCAGTTGAGCAAAAATGTGGAGAAGTGAGTGAAACAGACCCTTAAGAAGTAAAAACAGGAAGGTTTTAGCTTGTAAATGTTATTTTCTTGCCCTCTGCAGGCTGCGCTGGAGGCTCGGTCGGTGCGGGTCTTGGTGGTTTCCTTCGGCGGCGTGGCGGGGGCTGGGCTGTGGCTGCAGCAGACCGGATGCACCTTCGACATGCTGCTGGATCCACAAAGAAAGGTTCATTACAAATCCTTTCCATTTAATACAGTTTCATTTAACACAAGAGGAATTAAACCAATGCATTTGACTGATCAGACTGTAATGAAAGGTCCATATTTAAAAACGAACTGCAACAAAAGTCACCACACCCTTCATTAGTGAGACTTTTGTCATATTTAGTACGCCTGCCTTCATATCTGATGACAGATTGGATCCTCCTGGTCATGGATGATACCAGTTCTGCCCAAATCTGCTGAGAGATGTTCTGTCGTCCTTCACACATGGTTCTTTTCAGCTGCTCTTTGCTGGAGGGGTTTTGTTGCTCTACCTTCCTCTTTAAAATACTCTAAAGGTGTTCTGTTGGATTCAGGTCAGGGACATATTTCCTCTCCTGCCAACCTTTCCTGAGACTAGGAGTATTTGGGTTTTACAACCTTGCTTTCATAGTGCCATCTATAAATGTCATCTCTACACCTTTTGCACTGCTGCAGCCCCGTATCAGCACGCTCCCACCTCCATGTTTCACGGTCGGCACCATGCAGTCACCATCTGATCCATTTATTTTGGTTTCATCTGAACAAAGAACATGCTGCTAATATTCATCTTCAGGCTTCTTTTCATGTTTAAGTTCAGTTTAATCTTGCAGCAGTTTTGTGCTGTTTTAGTGAGCAATGGTTTTCTTGTTGGACGTGGCCCGTAGAGGTTGACTTCCTGCAGTGTCCTTCACACTGTGTGAGGAGTCACTGAAACACCAGTTTCCACAGATAATCCTTGTGCCAAGTCAGAAGCACTTGCTCGTCTCTTTTTCAATGCAAGGCTGCGTAAATAGCGAATCGTGTGTGCCGTCATTTTCAGAGGACGGCCGCTGCACCTTCTGTTATTGGTAGTACGGGTCTTCCTGCAGCTGTGTTTTGGCTTCTGTTCAGCAGCCGACTGATGATCTTGTACCCTCTCCCGTAGGGGTGTAATGGTTCTGTTTGCTCCCCGACCCAAACAATTACTGTCAAAATAGTGGAACAATCTACGAACTCCGACGTATGGAACAATAATAGCACTTTTATTGGCAGTGCACCACTTAGCTGTAGCATACGTGTAGCCTGCTCATGGATGTATGTTTGCCGACTTAGCCAAGTTACCCTGGTTACCCTGGTTACCCTGGTTACTCATGCTCATGTAGTGTTGCTGCCGTCATTGTTATTAAAAAATGCACCGTTTTCTCCGTATTTAAACATCATGTCTCCTTATCCTCTCCCGTCTTTATGAAGTCTCACTATCTGGTTTCTTACGTGTTCAGGCAGTTCCTCACCATGTGGAGCCATGTTGCATTAGACACAACCCAGGCCAGAAGTCAGAAAGTTGTTCACAGGTTCTTTTATAACCTTTTTCAGGCGATTAATCCTAATTGGAAGTCACAGGTAATTATTGTTGCACTGAGGTTTTACTTTGAGGCCTGTATTTTAATTTAGTCTGTCTAACCTGTTTGTTTTTTTATTATAAATAAGATCAAATACTCAACATTTCACCCTAAAGATACAACTAGTATTATAAGATGATGCAGTTTTGAATCATTTAACATTTCAGTGATATTATAAAGGAGGTTTACTCAGTTTTATTATATACTGTTTATTCAACGCTGGTGGTTGGTCACGGTACATAAATATTAAAGAGGAAACCAACTTATGGAAACCAGAAATGAATCAGCACAAACAACAAAAAAAGCAGCAGCTGAGGGAAGCAGAGGATTTAACAGCTGTTTGATGGTAGGTCATAAAAGTAAAGCTTCCAAACCTCCAAACCATCTATTCTGAAAAGTCGACCACCAGATGTTAGCAGATGTGAGATGGAAACGAGGGCAGTCGACCAAATATGGAGACAGAGAAGATTTTCCACATGCAAAACAGAGCCGATTACTAATCAGGTCATCCAGCAAATACTTTTCATATTGGCGAATCCAGAGCGGATGTTTCAACTTTTACTTTTAATTCCATAAACCTGCCGAAAGAAATATGAGCCAACGGTGTCGTCTCTGGCGCAGGTCTACAGGAGCTTCGGCCTCGGCTCGTCCTACACCAAGGTGATGAGGTTCGGCTGCCTGCTGCAGTACGGAGAGTACGGAGCCGTGGACAGAGACTTCCCAGACGTTCCTCCTCACCTGCTGGAAGACATCTATCAGGTACAGACAGACGACGCTGGAGACGCTGATCTCAACGACATAAACACAGGAAACGGATCAGATCGATCTGATCAGGCAGCATCAGGGGCAAAAAAATCAGCTGCTGGTTCTCTCTTCTTCCTCTTCTTCGTGTGTTGTGTTTACATTATGTCTGGATTAGTACATGTGGCCACGTTTTAGAATCTGCACCATGTAAACTTAATATCAGTTGAATAAATGAAGGTCCTAAAATAAAAAAAACTAGACTTTACAACTCAAGACCTTAAGATTTGTTTATAAAGCAGGATTGTGTTAATCATGTCAGTTAATATTGTGCTTCAGTGCTGCATTTTACTCCCAAACAGTTCAAATTAATCAAATTTCCTCAAACCAGTTGCTGCACATTAAACCTGAGACTTTCTAACCCTAACATCTTGATAACAGAGTTATGATCATCAAGATACAACTTTGTATAAATTTTGCAGCTAAATTTCCAAACAAAAGACAAAGCAGATTCTTAGTTACAGTTTTAAGCACTAGAAGATTTTCTTAATTAGTTTTTCTGTAACAGACAGTTTGTGATTAAACTGGACTTATTTTCTCTCTGATAGCTTTGTGTTAGCTCTGTAACGTATCTTGTATCCTGTTACAAATGACTCAGAACAAAAGTAAAATGTTGGATAGTTAGGACTAGATATTCCTTATATACTTTAAAACTTTTACATTTAAATATGTTTTTGCCATTTTATACGTCTGTACTCTTACTGAAGTCAACGTGCAGGACATAAAACAAAAACATTAAACCAAAAGAGGCTAAAAAGCTCTGAGGAGCAGCAGAGTTTAGTAATAATTCTTCTTCATTTATATCCATTTGATTCAGTGTTAATATGAAGTTTTAAATAATGCAACTTGAACGTGTTTTACTGTTTCAGATGGGAGGAGACTTTCTGCTGGACGAAGCGGGGAACGTTCTCCTTTCTCACCGGCCTAAAAACCCTCTGGACAGACCGACCGTGCAGCTCATCCTGCAGGCGGCCGAACCTGCGGGCGGCGCCGACTCTGCGTAGAAACATCGATACGTAAAAAAAAAACTGCGACAGACGCACTGAGCCCGGGTTACGTCAGGGATTAGAGAGGTTTCTATTTAACAGCACTGACACCACAGAGGAAGAGCGGCTCTTTGACTTACACGTTAATGACGTCACGTCTCACACTCATGACATCATGAAGAGGCGTGACCGATGCTAAACTGTGCGGAAAAGACGACTGCTCTTCTTTTGTTGTGCCGGTGTTGTAATGGCAGCATTTTCAAATAAGTAGCACAACTGGAATACAATGTAATTCAATTTTTTTTAATTTTATATCATATAAATGTTTCAGTGATTTGCAATTGTAACCAGATCTTGAATGTTCAGCATTTATCAAGGTTTACGTTAAAGGTGTTTCGGTGTCCTCATGGTACAAATGACTTTATTACTCATAAATTATGTAATATGGTGTCATCACTGCCAACTTCATGGCTTGTAGAAATAATGAGAAGAGAAATCTTTGCTGCTTCATCCTCTGTTTTTAATGCAGGTTGGTTTGTAGACTGTACTTTAAGATTTTTACAGTACAAAGATATTGCTGCTCTGCTATAGATTCAATCTTTGAACCTTTAATGCCTTGTTGTTACCGATCAAGTAGAAGAAGAACATCGAGTATCAAACTGTAATCAAACATCTGGTTAGATTGTTCCTGATTTAAATCACAATTTAGCCAATTTTTAGACAAAGTTCTTGTACGGTTGCAGGTATTTAGACAACATCTAACTGAATGAAAGAGGAGTCCTTGGAAAAAACACATCTATAATTCTCAAAGTAAGATATCAAAAAGGTATCATTTTATTATCAGCACCAGTATCAAAAAAATCATCGTTGCAAATCATTGTTTTACCCTTTTGAACATTTTTTTCAGAAAATGATGCTGTAAACTGTGTCAGTCTTTAGTAAAGATTTGTGAAAAACATTTACATTCAGCCTTTTATTTACAGTTTTCTCGTTTTTATATAAATGGGAGAGTTAAAGCAGACTCAGCGATGAGATCGAAACGCTGGTCTGCACTGGCCAGAAATGTTGAGGAATCAGCAGATTAACAGGAAAGTGGCACCCAGACTTTGTTCAAACAACAGTTTCATCAGATCAGAAGTAAAAGAGAAGTGTTGCTTAATTCCTGTTAAACCCAAATACACGCTGATTTATATCTTCAGGAGGTCCGACGCGTGCTGAGTCTTCCAGACGTGCCTCCCCGGCTTTTCATTTCCCTTTTTTGGAGACTTGAACAAATATTTTGAATTCCAAGTGTGAAATCACAGCTGAGTCCTGACTGGCTTACATTCATATCACTGCAGCTGCATCAATAATCCTCCCTAATCAAGATAAATAGCAGAATAATAATTTGTGCGCATTTAAAAATATATATTTCATTGTAAAAACCTAACATTCTATTTAAATGTTTTTTTTATCATGCTGTAAACAATTCTGGTCCAACTGAAATTAAATCCTAACAGATATTTGTATTAAAAAAAGTTTCTACTCTATGTAGAAATGAACACGGTTAGTCTCATGTCTGTACTTTAAAGAGGAACTTAAACCCTGAAAATCTTGTTTTTGCTGACCTCCGGTGGTTTGACCTTTCACCTTCCTGCAGTGATGTAGACGTGTACTCCAGGGTGTGTCGGTACACGGTGACATCACAGCAGGTCAGAGGTGACAAGATGAAACTTTCTATTCTTTAGGTTGAGGAAAGTGTCTTTAAAGCCAAATAAGTTATTTAATAATATAAAGTGTAAGGTAGTAGTAAGGCAGTGAGAGAGTACAGCTATTTTGCAAAGAGTTCATTTTTTTAAAGTGCCACTCTGTCGTCAAACTCGCACAGATAGTTCATGGCCCGATCGCAGTAGTGGTCCCACCAGTCGCCGTCGTCCGACGACATCGCCACACAGTTCTCTCGCCTCCCTCCGTCCGGCTGGCTGGACAGGAAGTGCTTGCGCCACTGGAAGTATGAGACCCGCGTCCCGTCCTCGAAGACGTACATGCCGTCAGATCGCAGGTCGTTAATGCCCAGCCAGACGGGCCAGTTCCCCGGGTGGAAGAAGGATTTGACGTAGTCGGCCAGCGCCTCCTGCTCTTTGCGGTCGCGGGGCATCGCCATGCGGCCGCCACGCTCCATGCACTTCCTGGATGCTCCGGCGTAGTCCTCGTAGCTATTGTAGACCAGATAACATTTGTATCCCACCCTGCGTCCCTTCTGGCAACCTAAAAATCAGAGAAAACCAGACAGATGCTTTATCACAATTACGTAGAAGCTTTATTGTGGGAGTTTAAAGCCACTGTCATAGATTTTTAAACTTTCAGACTTTGGGGCCCCCTAGTGGTAGTTTCAGAGAAGACACTGTGGCAGACAGCATCTCATTAGGGTCTTTAAAGGAGTCATAATTGATCTTTTCCCTCTTTTTTGCTATATTGGAGCAGCACAAAGAGCTGTGAACACAATATTGAACTATTATAAAGTAGTTGTAGTGAATATGTCAGTAAATGTTGCTTATTTACACTCAGAGTAACATCAGCATTAACTTGTCTGTTGTTGGCGACCTGATGAATGTAAATCCAATATTCACCCTCCTGTTTTAGATTTTTTTTTAAACAATTTGCAACTCCACTTAAATCAAACACAGCGCGTAATAATGACTGATGCTGTGGTTTATTTCATCACTGTGATAAATGATCTTGAATACTGTCCCTCTGTAACAATCACAGATATATAGTCCGTTAGATACAGTGAAGTCTGATCATTTTTCAACCATGCGTTCAGCAGTAATTGGGGTGTAAGAAAGAGATCTGAGGGAAAATAACTCAGTTTGATACCTTCCAGTCTTCCCATCTCCTTGCGGTTGTCCTTGCTGTGCTGATAGACCTCCCGGATGCTGTCCTCCAGCTCCCCGACTTTAGCTGCCACGTTAGTGACGAGAAACAACAGAAACGAGAAGAAAACATGAGACAGTACAGGGCAGCTATTCCTCTCATGACTTTTCCTTGAACTCTAAGCTGAATGTTGTTATGGAACTTTCCATCTTTAGAGGTCACATCAGGTCAAGCTTGGCTCTGACGTCACACTGTAATTCTTAATCAGAGATGAAGATATCTTCTCCTTGAGACTTCAACTGTCTGATGTTTTCCATGGTTACCAAGGTCAGAGGAGGCTTCGCTAAATTACACAGATGGGTGGATGACAGACGCTCAAACCAAAACTGCTGAAATTACAACGGTCATGGGTAAAGTGCAGTCCCTTGTTTAGAAACTAGTGAACCAATCAGACTAATTTTTCATATTGTAGGCTGATAAAGACTCGGACCTTCAGAGGACAGAACAGAAAGAGACGGCATCGGAGCAGAACACTCTGGTGTTTACTGTTACTGATCTTGGCCGAGTGCTATCAATAAACATTTTCAGCATTAAGACATCAAAAGTCTCGTGTGCGTCTTTCTCCACTGCTGACCGTCGGCCAAAATATCCACAACAAATGTCTTCAGTGGCAAATGACACTGCTTTCTTAACTTGATCGCATCATCACCGATTACTATAATTAAACCCATGATGGATTTAGTGATAATTATGGAGTTTCATCCTTCATTCATCTGTTTAATTCATTCTGTACAATGTCTTACACTTCACATCAGAACTGCAAGTTTTGATAAAATCTGGAAGACTAATGCATTTTTAAAAAACTTTTTGTCTCAAGGGGGCGACACAACAATCCTTTATTTGTACACTTGAAAGTTTTACTGACTGACTCATAGGGAACGCCAGACATGTATAATTCATGGACAGGGTAAAATATAACAAATAATCTGTAAATATGTATGTAATCAGTGTTTATGTGCGATGATGTGACTGTCTTACAATCCATCCTGGACAGACGGTCCATCAGCTGGCTGACTTTAACATCCAGGGTGTAGTGACCAACATTCAGCTTATGGATTGCCTGGTCCATACCTGCTAGTCTGGACACTGTAGGGTAGAATATAATAGAATATAACATGGTATGAGAGAACAGAAAGGAGGAAAAAAACAAGAAAGAGAACATAAGAGAGTGAATATTACTGTTCTACTTTAAAGTAAAGAGCTAGTAGTAAGTTTAAAGGGTTTAAATTTGAATTGGATGTGAATATGAAGACGTACAGACGTAGTTGTATGAGTTCTCAAAGTCTGACACCGGGTTGGTCGGTTCTGGTTCAGGCTCTGGAAGAATGTCGGGAACATCGCCCCTCGTCTTCTTCACCTCTGACACAAGTGCCTGACACACACAAACATACATAGAGATTAAAAAAAATCACAATTATGTAAACATTTATCAGATACTGATTCTGTCACATTTAAAGGGGTATTCCATGAAGTTGCAGCATCTCACAAGAGGCAGATTATAACAAAAAAAGAACGGACAAAGTCAAAGCAGCAAAGGTCAAGATATCCTGACTATTAGTCCTTAGTATGGGTCAAAAACACTGGATCCTACATTTCCCATCATGCAACCCTTAGCAGCTCCCTGCCTGGTAAACACCTACATTTCCCTCCATCCACACCCCCATTTTATTACATAGACTGTGTAAATGTGCAGTCTCCATCCTGTAGACTGTATATAAAGATGGACGTAGTGAGGTGTGACATCACCTGCTGGTTTCATTGAAGCTCAGAGTTGCAGCTTCTGGTCGGCGCCATCTTCCAAATAAGGAGTGCGGTTGTTGCCTTTCATGCTCTGGAAACACCCCCCCTACCTCAGACCTCGGACCAATTTAGCTACTTTAGCTCATTTTTGCTACCAGGGCAGGTAACGTAATCCAGTAACATTAATTTTGTTTTAGCAGGTGAGCCAACTGTCAATTAGCTCCCACACAGCAGACATCAAAGCTACTATAAGTCTTCAAATCTTATTAACGGAGAAAAAATTCCACAATGAACACCAGCACACTTATTAGAGGGCCTGAATTTAGAGATTGAGACCAGAATGACTCTGGTCAAAAACTGATTTAGTGTTTCCAGAGAAGTTGACGCTATTTGATTGGGAGCCAGTTGGAGCATCTAGCAGACGTCAGTAGAACTTCAGCCTCAAGATAACCCTGATGACATCACCATGATGGCATCAGGGTTGTTTTACCAGGCTTGACTGAGAACAACTCCTTATGATGAGTAAACTAAACCTCATATGTTAATCAAACCCATCTTAGTTTGGCACCATGTAAGTAAGAGCAAAGCCATCATCATCATCATCATACAGTATCACAGTATCACTGGGATCATGTTCACTCAGATGTCTGACACACATGTTCAACCTGAAGAGAAGAAAAACCTGCCGGGTGGAGCAGCTTCTCTGTTCTGGGTGTGTCATCATTAATACCAGACTTAAACCGCTGTTGTACCGTTATTATCTTCAACATATCTGTCCATCCATGATGTCATTGTGTACAGTAGATAAGCCAACAAATACCATTCACATGACATTGATGACATCCTTTAATTGAACTTTTAGCATCATTTTTCACAAAAGTAATCTGATAGTCTTGTGATTCTGCAACACATGAGTCCCTCCTACACACACAGTTACATTTAGAGGGTATTACATGAGTTTATATTAATTTCCTGGAGACTTACCCAAACCCTAATCCTACCCTTAACCTCAAACCAAGTCTTCACCCTAAAATCTAATGTTTTACATTGTGGGACTTTTTATCCGAGTCCCATCATGTGACTGACAGATTTATGTCAGAAAAAAGTGTCAC
This sequence comes from Thunnus albacares, assembly GCF_914725855.1. NCBI lineage: Eukaryota > Metazoa > Chordata > Actinopteri > Scombriformes > Scombridae > Thunnus > Thunnus albacares. The sequence goes on along the minus strand of NC_058121.1, from coordinate 28,986,622 downwards.
ACACTCGGCTCCATGTGCATTCCTCTTTTATTTAGATGACGTTTCGGCCTTCTGGTGTTATTCAAGATCAACAATAACAGTAGGACTCAGTCACTGGTATGTTATGTAGGACACACCCTAGTAACACATCTGATGGTGGTTAGATAATCATGTTCCAACATCAGGGTGAGAAAAAACAATCAGGAGGCCTTCAGCCAATCAGAACTCTTAACAAACAGTGACAGGAACCATTATGTCTAATACCACATATAGACATTTAAATTTTACATTATCTTTTTTTTTGGTTAAGTGAATTCAAAAATCCATTTATTTAGAATAGATTTCTAATAGATATACAGAAAAAGATCAACCTCAGATCTACACGAACATCATGAGCAACTTCATCTAAATATCCAATCAATAGAGGAACATTACAGAAACACTTCAAGTCATAATCTATAATCAATCCATGAGGTGACAGAGTTCTCAGACAGTGGATCCAACAGTGATACCTTCTCAATACCAATGTATCTCAGAGAGGAAACAGAATGTGCTGCTACTGAATAATTCATGTTGTTGCATCTAATAGTTCTTCTATGTTCAGCAATACGAGTTTTCAGTCTTTCCAACATATGAAAGGCAAGTGATGAGATAAATGACTCCTTTTATAGGGATGTTTTTACCTGTGTGAGGATGTTTAAAACTGTTACAACAGTAAGTATAATTACACTGACTACAACAACCACAGTGACGGTTGTTGTCAAGGATACGTGTTAGCTCGGACTGGTACTGATTGAAGAGGAGGTAAATATGAGGGAACCAGGTGGTCTCTCAGGTTTTTACCTCTTTTATAAACCATGAGAGGTCGTTCTTTGTTTTGTTATTATTCCCTTTATCTGTTCTGCATCGTTAGAATACTCTGTTGTAAATATTATACAGTCATTTGATCTCACTGTAGATTTATTGTTTAGAGATCTGACCTAGATCTGTCTTTTATTTTAATGGCAGCATTATTTAGGACAGCTTTCTTGTATCCTCTTTGTTTTTCATGTCATTCGTGTTTCTGTGAAAATCATCAGTTTTCTGGCAAAACTGACTTAAAGGGAGACTATTTTTAATGGTAAGGGATGATTTTATTTATTATCTTCCACATACTGCACCCAAAAGTAAAAGAGCTCCACAGGATGTCGTCTATACAGTCAACAGAGCTGTCAGATCCCGACCGGTTACGCCAAGGATCATTTGAACTCAGCCAACAGCAAAGAGAAAGTATCATCTGCAGTGAATCTTTGTTCGACCAGTCACTGCTACAGTCTACTGAAGTCTCCAATGAACTATTCAACTTTTCTGACTGACTCATAGAGAACGCCGGGTCTAAATCCACCTACATGCAATTACTCGATTACATCAGACAAGCAGTCATTCCCTGAGGTCTTAGCTGGCAGAGGGAACCCATGCTGAGCAAAAAAACAGAAGATTTCTGTGGACGCTGGTGTGATCTTATGACTCAACTTAAAAAAGACACAAATGAATTGGACAAATCAATTGATGAGAAAAAAAACCATCTCTACCCCAAATAATCAGAAATGAAGAAAAGTTCAATGACATTTTCAAGGCTAATCAAGACATGCAGGAGAAGCTCTGTAGAGAGATCAAATAAATGAAAATCAAAAAGGTCAAAAGAGACAGAGAGGATGCAGTGAAGGCAGCGTCTATTTCTGAAGGAATCTTGAACGGATCACATAAACAAACTGATCTTCGCTCATCAGCCTCAAGTTCTAGTTTTTTATCCAAACAAACCATAAGCAGTCAGAAGAGGAGGTCAAGGCTGAGGAAAAACGCTGTACGCAACGTGAGAAGAAGAGAAAGACGTTGGACCTGCTCCAGGGTCAAAGGTCTTTCTATGGACGGACCTCAGAGAACTGTCCTCTGGAGTTGGCTGAGTTGATTTTAAAACACAACTATTGGATGCTCTGAGATACCTTTTATATTCATAAATGTGGAGTATTGATGGGTGGTTCCTTTAGCCATCATGTTCTAACTTGTTTGAAGTTTATTGACTCTAATCATGGCTTCAAGGAGAATATATTCTTATGGTAGAGGTACTCGGATCACGTGTTTTGATTTTTAAAAGGGTCCACAACCCATTTACTATGGATCATGACCACAAACGCATCAGTTTTCTAGATTTATGGATCATTAGAGAGAATAATTACTTGTATACAGATCTGATCAGAAAACCTACTGCCAGAAATACTTTACTAAGTATACTATAAGATCATCCTTTAACATTAAAAAATAGTCTCTTAGCCAGTTTTGCAGATTAAAAGGGAAAAGAATGATGATTGAGAGGATACAAGTAGCTCTCTGGAGCTCTTTTACTTTTGGGTGCAGTATATGGAAGACAATAAACTCGGATCATCTCTTACCATTAAAAAAGTTTCCCCTTAAGTCTTTAAAGGGAGACTATTTTTGTCTGATGTAATCGAGTAATTGCATGTAGGTGGATTTAGACCTGGTGTTCTCTATGAGTCAGTCAGAAAAGTTGAATAGTTCATTGGAGACTTCAGTAGACTGTAGCAGTGACTGGTTGAACAAAGATTCACTGCAGATGATACTTTCTCTTTGCTGTTGGCTGAGTTCAAATGATCCTTGGCGTAACCGGTCGGGATCTGACAGCTCTGTTGACTGTATAGACGACATCCTGTGGAGCTCTTTTACTTTTGGGTGCAGTATGAGGAAGACAATAAATAAAATCATCCCTTACCATTAAAAATAGTCTCCCTTTAAGTCAGTTTTGCCAGAAAACTGATGATTTTCACAGAAACATGAGTGACATGAGAAACAAAGAGGATACAAGAAAGCTGTCCTAAATAATGCTGCCATTAAAATAAAAGACAGATCTAGGTCAGATCTCTAAACAATAAATCTACAGTGAGATCAAATGACTGTATAATATTTACAACAGAGTATTCTAACGATGCAGAACAGATAAAGGGAATAATAACAAAACAAAGAACGACCTCTCATGGTTTATAAAAGAGGTAAAAACCTGAGAGACCACCTGGTTCCCTCATATTTACCTCCTCTTCAATCAGTACCAGTCCGAGCTAACACGTATCCCTGACAACAACCGTCGCTGTGGTTGTTGTAGTCAGTGTAATTATACTTACTGTTGTAACAGTTTTAAACATCCTCACACAGGTAAAAACATCCCTATAAAAGGAGTCATTTATCTCATCACTTGCCTTTCATACGTTGGAAAGACTGAAAACTCGTATTGCTGAACATAGAAGAACTATTAGATGCAACAACATGAATTATTCAGTAGCAGCACATTCTGTTTCCTCTCTGAGATATATTGGTATTGAGAAGGTATCACTGTTGGATCCACCATCTGAGAACTCTGTCACCTCATGGATTGATTATAGATTATGACTTGAAGTGTTTCTGTAATGTTCCTCTATTGATTGGATATTTAGATGAAGTTGTTCATGATGTTCGTGTAGAGCTGAGGTTGATCTTTTTCTGTATATCTATTAGAAATCTATTCTAAATAAATGGATTTTTGAATTCACTTAACCAAAAAAACGTAATGTAAAATTTAAATGTCTATATGTGGTATTAGACATAATGGTTCCTGTCACTGTTTGTTAAGAGTTCTGATTGGCTGAAGGCCTCCTGATTGTTTTTTCTCACCCTGATATTGGAACATGATTATCTAACCACCATCAGATGTGTTACTAGGGTGTGTCCTACATAACATACCAGTGACTGAGTCCTACTGTTATTGTTGATCTTGAAGGACGTCAGAGGGCCGAAACGTCATCTAAATAAAAGAGGAATGCACATGGAGCCGAGTGTGACATTCTTTTCCTCTTCTCAAGTCCACGTCCAGTGATCAGCGCCTCATTAAACCCTCGCTGTGCGTTACTTTCCCATTATATATGACGGATTTATAGCTCAACAGCATACCTGGTACACACACACACACACACACACACACATGTACATACACTGTGTGAATGGGTTCAGTGTTTCACCCAAAACAAACAGCCTGACTGAGAATGTAAAACACAAACAGTAACAGCAACATTCCCAATAATAAAAAAAAAAAGTCATATTTATAAAGAACACATTCACACGAGCAGAAACATACAGTTCTTACCTGTGTCGGTGCAGCGTCGGCCGTCCCAGTAGGAACACACACACCCAGAGAGCACAAACACAGCAGAGCGAGCGAGGTGGCGGCCGGTCCCATTTCTGCTTCCAAACTTCTGCTTTTTCCCTTCAGCAGCAAGAAACTGCACCTCCGAGTCTCTCTCTCTCTCTCTCTCTCTCTCTCTCTCCCTCCCTCTCTGTCCACCACCGTCTGACTTCTGTACTCTCCTCCTCCGGCCTTCCTCACTCCTTTCACTCCTCTTCTTCCCCTCCTGACCCTCCTTGCTTCCCTCAGAGATGTGGTCCAGCAGCAGCAGCAGCAGCAGCAGCAGCAGGATTCTCTCCGCTTAGAAACAGAGAAGATTAAATCTCAGTTTTTTAAGACATCCCTGCTGTCTGCTGGGTGTCTGTCGTCTCTCTGCCTCGTTCGGGACAAACAACAGGAAAGCTCTTTGTTTTTACTCCCACCCTCCATTTCCAGTCTTTGTGTGAACACTGCAGGTTTCTGTCCTGTGGAAAACTTGTATCTCCATAATGTAAATAAACAGGCTGGTTTTAAGCTTTCTGATGGTTCTGTTGGCTAAGACGCAGAATCATTTCTTTATATACTTTACATATAAACATCTAAGTGTGTCCAAAGCTTTGTGCATCTTATTCTCACAACCTGAATCACTTTGATACTCACAGTGATGATCAACTCAAGCTCCACTTACCAGCTTTTTCCAGCCTTTAACCGTTTCATACAGTCTTCTTCAGCACAGACAGACAGACAGGTTTTGATTTGGCTTAAATATTGTGAATAAAAGTTCAACCTTTTACCTTTGAAATGTTTGTTAGACTCAGTTTGATGTCTAGTTATATTATTTATATATTTTTTTCTTTTTTTTTTTACCTCTTTGAACATTAATTTCTGGTTTATATTTCTGTTCCAAATAAAACCAAACTACATACCTGTACACATGCTGTAGTCATTAAGTCCCTCATACACACACACACACGCACACACACACACACACACACACACACACGCACACGCAGCCCTTTAATTAATTTTGCCAAATATAAGACCTGCTTGCCAAGTTTCTCTGGTACAATGAAATGAATCAGCGCTGTGAGACTTGTGTGGTCGTGAATCTGCTCAGAGGAAATGATGACATAAAAAGAAGCGAGACAGACCTTATGTAAAAGCCTGTGCATGCATGTGTGTGTGTGTGTGTGTGTATGAGACATGTGTGTGTGTGTGGCTGTAACAGGAGGCATGCCAGTTAAAATGCCACAAGAATCCAGCAGAGAGTTTCCAGGGGAAGCGACCGAGGCAGGGCTCTGGGATCTGGAGACTGGGACTGAGAGCGTCTGGCTTGTGTTTTAGTGGGCAGGACGGCTGCTTCTTGGACACAGCTGTTCAACTACAAACTGGATTCCAAAAAGTCCAAAGACTTTTTTCCAGACTTCAGTTTGGATTCAAACAGAAGACGTCTGGAAAAAGACACAGTGACCCCAGAAAAACGGTTCTATCCTTGTTTTGACCTTGTTGTTTTCTCTCTGTGCCAGAAAATAACAGCGAACATGATTCAACTTTGATATGATTTGATCATTTAACAGAAACAGAAATGTGACCATTTGTTGCTTTTTTTTATGTGATATTAATGACCTGACGTCCGGTACGGGCTGTTAGCCGAGCTGCTGCTAACACTTGATCGATTTATTTCTCTGATAACTTTAGATCCAGACGTTCAGCAGATTCTCCAGGTTCTCCAGAAACAAACGTACACGCAGATTAAAATCATTAAAAATACTAATTAAAGCTGTTTCACCTAAAAAATCAGTGTTTCTCCGACGATGTTTGGTGACCACCGGACTTCCTGGAGGGGCTGTTAGCCGAGCTGCTGCTAACGTTTGTCCAGTTTATTTCTCTGATAACTTAAGATCCAGACGTCCAATGACTAAAATCCTTCTTCCGGCTAAAAGATAAAGTTAAAAACCACCTAAATTTATCATGAAAATGTGTCTTAAAACTGAATAAAAGTCCATTTATAACAGTTTGTGTGGAACAACCACAACGCCGATGTATTATCTTGTATGTGTGTAAGTTACTCTTTGGTAGACGCCATTGTAGCGGACAAACACAGCGCCGCCGTATGCATCTGGTGCGTGTTTACTCTTTGGTAGAGGAGGTATGACGTCATCGACAGGCGACCAAATGAAACGGTCCGTTACTTTGATTAAATTACAGATTTCTCTGAGTTTGAACATTGTTGGAAACATTTGGGATAATGTAAGTACACAACTCAACAACATATATAACATAGGTCTAGTTGTTTTTAGACATTTTAATGTAGAATAATTACATATTATAGCTTTAAAATGAATATTTTAGGATTCTGGACAGCTGATTGGACAATACAAACAATTTACAAAGCAGTTCATTGAGAAAATAATCAAAACATCACAATAATCACAAGAGTCCAACACATGAAGGTAACGTGAGTCTTCAGCTGTGCAGTCACAGTTAAAACACTTAAACACTGTATATTACACATTTCCACTTCTATCCAGACTTTGCAGATGTACGATGCTTCTAAACCAGTAAAACCGTCAGTCTGGGACACAACAGACCAGTCTCATGTGGAGATATTTCAGTTTGAACAGCGTCATGTCTGAGGAGCACAGGCTGCCTCTCATACTGTAATTAGACATAAGGTAACGTACTGTTAGACAATAACAGTCCTGTCTCTGTTTCCGTCGTAAATTCAATACTGTGCAATGATTTTCACTCACCAAAACATTTGTTGCAATAAATAGCAGAGAGAGAGCAAAAACACAAAGCAGCCATTGAGAGCGGAGGTGCAGAGAGCTGCTGCTGCTGCTGCAGGACGGACAGAGAGGCCTCAGTTCAGCTACGATCAACACAAACACAAAGTAAAGACCAACGCTGATAGATGACATGTTTACTTTTAAGCTGCTTGTAGATATTCTGTTCTGATAGGAAAATATCTCCTTTCAGTTCCAAAAATTAAACTCTTAAGTTGCCAGTTTAGCTGTATTTGGTTATAAAGAGACATGTGTTCATAATACTTTATCTCCTCCGACAGACTCAGAGTAGATATTAGAAACACAAGTTCAACAGCAACTGAAGTTTTGACAAGATATGAACGTTGTCACCTTCATGCAGGAAGGATTTACTGCAGGATTAGACGTCTGGGGTAGAAAAGTTGCTGAACTTGATGTTAAGATAATTGTTGGACATGTACATGTGTGAAATTAATCAAAACATTTTATTAGAATCAATTCATGATGATTAACTCACCTGCACTAACACTGCGCTCCCAGTATGCAGGCTTACTGGTGGTCCCTACAGTCTTTAAAAGTAGAATGGGAGGCAGAGCCTTCAGCTATCAGGCTCCTCTTCTATGGAACCATCTACCGGATTCAGTCCGGGGTGCAGACACCCTCTCTATGTTTAAGAGTAGGCTTAAAACTTTCCTTTTTGATAAAGCTTATAGTTAGGGCCGACCAGGCTCGCCTTGGATCACCCTTAGTTATGCTGCTATAGGCCTAGACTGCTGGGGGACTTCCCATGATGCACTGAGCTCCTCTCTCCTCCTCTTCCTCTCCATCTGTATGCATTCATGTAACATCAATGCATGTCACTAACTTTGCTTCTTCCCCGGAGTTTTTTGTGCTTTCTCATCTCACAGAAAAACCTGACTCCCGGGCCGAACCTTCGCGGTCCTTCACAGTCCTGATGGCATCCTTCCCTGTCTATTGATGCTTGTGCTTGTTGTTGTTGTTGTTGTGATTGTTGCTCTCCTGTCCCCCCTCCCCCTTTCCCTCTCTCTTTCTCTCTCAACCCAACCGGTCAAAGCAGATGGCCGCCCACCAAGAGCCGGGGTCTGCTTGAGGTTTCTACCCGTTAAAGGGGAGTTTTTCCTTACCGCTTTCGCCAAGTGCTGCTCATGAGGGAATTGTTGGGTCTCTGTATATTAAAGAGTACGGTCTTGACCTGCTCTATGTGAAAAGTGCCTTGAGATGACTTCTGTTGTGATATGGCGCTATATAAATAAAAATTGATTGATTGATTGATTTACCTTTTTACTCTTGATTTGACCCAGAATCCTTTATTATGACTCCACTGCTGTTCTGTAGATCAGTTATCAAGATGATGATGATGGTAGACGTGGTTACAGTCATGAAAATATATATATATAATTATATATATATTTAACTCTCCATTATTGTACTTGCCTCGTTTTTTTTAACCCTTTCATGCATGATGTCAGATATTTGGAAGCCATTTTGAACCATTTAAGTTGTATCATCATGTCCCAACTACCAGGTGTTGAACCTCCAAAGTGTCGTCTACAGTTTCATCTGAATATTATTTTCTCTCTGTTTGTCTCTTTGTGATATTGAATCATAAATTCAACATGGCGTAACGTGGAGGAAACGCAGCACGCAGCTCAGGAATATCTGTTAAATACTTTTATTCTCAGAGAAAAAAAAAACAGGTAAAAAGTATATTTTTCATCTAAATAAGATGTTTGAAATACTTTTATCAAGTTTTTAATAATATTTTTCTTGACTGAGGATACATCCGTCCGCTCCAGTGGAACAAACAGTCTGTCTGTTGGGCCTCGGTCTAGTTTTTCAAATATCTTCTCTATTGTTGTTGTTATTTAATGTTCCTATGTGTTTTCATACCATCTGCTCTTAGTAATATAATATAAACATATATATATTTTGCTTATATTGATTTCCATAAATCACGTTTTACTCCATTGATGCATGGTGTCCACTACACTGAACACATTTTTTTCACTTGTTTAAGAGTAAAAATAAACAATAAAAACATTTTTTTTACTCTGTGATTTAATCATTCATGCATGAAAGGGTTAAATTTAGTGTCTGCTGTTTTTGTCAGTATTGATCCAGACTGAAGCATCTTGACTTTTGTACATGAACTCATGTTTTCCAGAGGATGAACCCTGCTGACGTCTCCTCTGGCGCCACCAGGAGGCTGAAAGATGTGAAATTTAAAGTCTTTAGAAGATGAAACGCTGCTTAAACATCAGCTGTATGTTACTCTTCACATTATATATTCTGCTTCTTTAACTATAGAAACTTCAGACTGTGTTGCAACCGACTGAGGTCTGATGATCCTGAACATGTTGTTTAGTTTTAAGATGAACAGCATGAAGTTTCCTCAGAACTACGGACGTCCCTCCTCCTCCTCCTCCTCCTCCTCCTCCTCCTCCTTCCCTCCATGACATCTTGGATCCACTAGAAGTAACAGCTGGAGGATTTGATTGAGATCAACAAGAATGCAAACAAGCAGGAAAACACTTTTCAACACGACTGTTTCAACAACCCAGAGAGAAAAAAAAAAAACTTCAATCATTGTTCTTCTATGATAAAAATCAACCTCACCAGTGACTGATGTTTGTAACCATGACAACTCTTGTGGTGAACTCTTCATGCAGAGGCTGCTCTCTTTAAAGTTTGGAAAAATAAAAATTTGTGGGTGTGATGGAGAACTATAAAAGGAATGGAAAACAGTACTTGCTATTACAGAGGAATGGGCTCCGAGTCCAAAAAAACACTTTCACACAAAGACAAAGAAGCAGGTTTGACTTTCATTTATTTACTTCCTTCTGATCCGTGACTCTCAAAATGCATGAGTGCAATATACATGTATAGCATAAGATACAATCAGCGGATAAATATAAAATTCAGTAAAATAGTACTCTAGTCATGTAAACTGGATTTTTCATCTATGACACAAGTGGTAGAAATCACTACAAGCCTAAAAACACAACGTCCGTTAGAAACGCACACTAGCTCTGCTCAGCACTAGTTTCAGGTCAGAAGTGACGTTCGGGGAGGAGAGTGAGTGAGTGATGGTGAGGAAGTGTCGGCGGGGGGAGCTGAAGCCATACAGGACATCTGTAACAGGTTCCCACGGCAACCCAGACACACACACAGACTGAGACTTTTCCATGACTCAAGTTGGAGCTCTTGCATCACCACAGAACACAAGAGTCTGTTTTCCTACTTCAGCCGCGCTGGAAACCAGCAGCTCATTCAATCAACGTTGTGCAGTTTACCTGTAACACCATGACTTTCTCCCATCTGAGCAACAAAACCAGTAGAACCAGTAGGACCAGTAGGAACTGTAGCACTACTTTCAATCTAGAAGTTTATAGGAATATAAATAAAAAGCACATGAAAGAGTAAAAATAATGGATAAAGGTTTGAGTGATTTGCACAGATGAAGCTTATTGTACATGAGTGTCTGCAGTCTCACCGTTACTGTGCAAACACACTTAACTGGACCAGTAACGAGACTGGTTGAGAATATATGAAGCCCGTCTGAACTGGTCTCTACTTTATTCTCCTGCCAGTTATAATAATAAGTTTTTGTGAATCCACAGACGGGTGAACAGTCTGTAACGGTCATTTTAAAAACGTTCCCATCGTTTCCCAATTTTCATTTGAAACTTTTGCAACATAAAGAGATGAAACTTGGAAAGCAGCTGCTGTTGCTACTTAGCTCTCAAGTTCATTATTATTATTATTTTTTTTTTTTTTTCCCAAATTCTACGTTATTGTGGCTCATTAACCACGTTAACAAAACACTGTACCGTCACGAGAGAGAGAGAGAGAGAGAACTACTAAACTAGCAGCGTGGACCCCGTTTACATTCATCACCTCCATGTGTCTTTTAATTAATGACGTCACTGATCTGGTTTCTGATCCACTTTGGTTTTCGGGGTTTAATCCTGATGCTGAAGCTGTTTGTTAACTGACAACAAGAAGAAAAAAGCAACTTTACAGTTTTACTTTATTCTAACTAGCAAACATGTTAGAATATCAATCTGGTTGCATTTAAACTGATGTTTGTGATGTTTTTGCGGTGTGACTGTTGGGATCATAGACGGGTCAGTGTGGATGCACAGTCAGGGACGACACACACATGCAGCAGCTGGTTGGCAAGAAACTAAAGATTCAACCCTAATCACTCATCTAGAGGGGGGGGCAGAGGGGAGGGGGGGGTGTGGGGGTGATGCCTTAACAAGCCACTGAAGATAATTACAAAGACATTAATGTGGTTTCATTTCAAAGGTTGGTGTTTCTTAAATCTAGACGTGGAATACTGTCGTCATGGCAGTGTGGTCCTTCTTCAGAGTGATGATGATGATGATGGTTCATTCAGAGCGGTGACTGGTCTCCGCTGTGGTTACCAGTTGTCTAAGAAGTCGAATCCAGTCTTCAGGATGCTGCTGCTTGTGTTGAACTGGGGGGAGGAAGAGGAGGAGGAGGAGGAAGAGGAGGAAGAGGAGGATTAAACACGGTCAGAGTTCAGATCTTGTTCAGTTCACTGCTGCCTCGTTTTCTGAACAATGTGAATAATTGATATTTGGATTTACTACGACAGATTTATTATTTTACTATATATATATATATTATTATATATTTATTACATCACTGTCAGTTATATTTGATCCATAATTCTCTTCATTTTTACAGTCTTCATTAGAACTGCAGCAGAGGATTAATTAGCAACTGTTTTGATTATTGATAATCATTTTGAGCTGTCTGCTGGTTTATTTACTCTTCAGTCATAATAAACTGAACATATTTAACTCGGTCGGCACAAAACAAAACATTTTATGTCATTTTGGGATTTTACCATTTTCTGATGTTTTATGGACCAAACAACAAATCCATTGATCTATAAAATAATCTACACATTAATCAATAGTTGCAGCATTAATCAGTATTAATCAGCTCTACTGTCCCAGTAAACTAAATCTCTGAACTGCATCTTTCCTCTCATTTATTTTACATCATGAGCTTTTGTCTTTGTAGCGAGCTAACCGCTAACTGCTAACGTTAGCATGTACAGACATCATGTTTCATACTGAACTAAACAAATATGTCTGACTTGACTTTTACATTAAATATGACTTCTAAACCATTTTATTACTATTAAAGCTTTGCATATTATCTGCAGCAGCATTCAGTGTATTTACATTCATAAATGACTTCTCCACATCATTAGCTTCCACCGTTAGCAGCAGAGTCTGCTGTTGACTGGACTCAAACAGGAAGAAGGATTCATGGTTGTAATTTCACCTCATTGATTAAAACCTCTCGATCAATGAAACCTCTCTACAGCTTCACCAGGTGTGTTGTTAGCAAACTGGAAACTTCCTGCTTCTGCTGCTTCACATTAAAAGCTTCCAACTGGCAAACGAGCCGATGCTTTTAATTGTGAAGCAAATTAACGACTGCTGCTGTTCACAACAACAACAACAACAACAAAAACAGAAACAGCTCGAGATCTGATCCTAGTTAAACTACACAGCAGCAGCAGCAGCAGCAGTAGTGAGAGCAGCTGGTCCAGGCGTGAACCGGGCCTGAACTCTTACGGGTTATGATCTGGTGTCCTGATGAAGACATATGGAATATAAATCACTGACTGTTGTAACACGTAAAGAATGTTCTGTATGTGTTTCACGGCTCACCTGGGAGAAGGTGGGGCTGTTGGGCGAAGCCTCTTCCTCTTTCTCCTTCTCCACGCCGGCCGGGACGTTGGGGGACTTGGACATCATGCCGGAGGAGAACATCTCATCGTGGGCGTTGCCGGCCGACGGCAGCGTGCTCTGAGATCGCTCCCAGCCCGCCACCGACGAGGACACGCTGACGGGCGGGGCCGGGCTCGGCGAGATGGAGATGGACGCCGGCGTCGCGCTGACGGCCACCGGGACCGGGACCGGGACCGGGGGCTGCGGGGCCGGAGGTTTGGGTGCTCGCTGCTTGGTGGACCTGCTGGGAGCCGGAGGGGGGGGGTCTGCCGGCTCGGGCTCCTTCGGGGTCACAGACGTCTCCTAGAGACAAATATGAGCATCATCAGTGTCATTGAGACAGTTAATATTAGATCTTTATTGCACATAAATATATTTATAGTTCTCCGAGTTAAAAGTTACAAAAAGAACAAATATTAAAAATGTTCAGAAGCTAATTTAAGCTGTTTGTTTGACGGTGACGACAGACAGGAAAGAACTAAAGCAGAATATTCAGAAACAGATGAAACATCATCGTTGCTCCTCTGACTCCGTTGAAGCTTCACAGACGTCACTTAAGATTCTATTTCAGGATTCGCAGCTCGATGACGAGTGACGAGTGTTCGGGAGGGAACTCGCTGAATTAATATGTGATCGATACACACGAAACTCAGCGCTCACCTGTCGCAGGTAGGAGGGCAGCGACTTCTCTCCTTTCTCCAGGGATTTGATCTGACTCGGGGTGAGAGACTGGAAGTCGGCTTGTTCTCCCTCCAGTCTGGATCTCTCGGCGCTGATCTTCCAGAAAGACGACTCCTCCTCCGGCCTGCGGCCCTCGCTGACAGACACCTTCACAATAAAACGACAACGACAACTCTTCATTTACACTGACGCAAAGACACAAAGAGCAGCTGAGTTCACAAAACATGAACTTGCATGTTTTTTCCCTGATAAATGATCATATAATTATGAAAACCTGCTTTACAATATGACTTAAGTTAAAGGTTATTAACAGAGTAAGATTTAACAGGCTGCTGTTGGTTCAAATATTGTAATCGTCACACATAAAACTCCATTTATACTTTAATTTATTTATTACTAAACTTAATTCATGTGTGTAGAAACACACAGAACATTGCAGGAAGTGATCAGGTTGATCCTGACAGCTGAACTGTATCAAGACCTGATTGATCAGCTGTGATTGATCACATGGTCCAATACAACTATGCATCAATATAATAAGTGCATAAAACAGGATCCACAGTAGATCCACAGTAGATCCAGGGGATCCATCATACCTTGGGTCCTGGTGTGTTCTTGCCCAGCTGGCCGGGATGAGGAACCTTCACGGTCTTTGAGTCCGACTGAGACGCCAGCAGACCCTGATCCACAGATCCTGACGTCAGACTGAAGTCCAGCTGACTCTGAAGACGTCAACACAAGTCAACTTCACGCCTTCGATTTACATCAATTAATTAATTACAGATGTTTTAGGAAAGTTAGTTGATTAATTGACTAGAGGATTGTCAGAAAATAAATCACTTTGATTGTTAATTATCAGGAAAAACGTCAAAAACGTTTTGATTCTCAAATGTGAGATTTGCTGATTTTCTATTTTGATTATTGATTAATTGTTTTGAGTCATTTTGAAGAAGAAAAAGTCAAAATTCTCTGATTTCAGCTTCTTAAATGTGAATATTTGCTGGTTTCTTTAGTCTCTATGACAGTAAACTGAAGATCTTTGTTGTGGACAAAACAAGACGTTTGATGACGTCGTCTTGGACTTCGGGAAAAATGATTGTTAGTTGCAGCCGTTTTAGACTGTTGGTCAGATAAAAGAAGCACTTTGAGGACCTCAAAGACTAAACACATGCGAGAGTAATCATCAGATTAATCCATAATCATAACAGCTGCAGCCTGATTTGCCTGATTTGAGTCACTGGTGTCACTGGTGTAACTGGATCATTGTTCTTACCTTGGTTTCCCAGGAGAACGGAGCAGAATGCTCATCTTGCCAAGTTATATCCTGAACACAAACACACACAGTTACAATCACATCTCACAATATCACAACTTTATTTAAAGGTCAGGTTCACTATTATTCCAACTGTGTGTTAAAGCAGCAGTCAGGTGTCTGTAATCATTCCTCCTGTTCATACTGGATATTAAAAGATCCTTCAAATGTGCTTTAATGGAAGTGATGGAGGATAAAATCCACAGTGTGTCCACACAGTCATTTAAAAGTCTGTGTGAAGCTTCTATTCAGCTTCAGCAGTCTGAGTTAGTCATATCAAGTGGATATCTGACACATTTACAGTCTTTTTAGCATCAAATTCCCTCTTTGTGTTTCCTCGGACAGTGTTTCCCTGTTGAGCTGCAGGTGGAAGTATAGTAACAAAAAGAGGAACTTTAGCACTAAAAAGACTGTAACGTTGAAAGATATCTACTGGATTTGACTCATTTGGACGCTGAAGCTTCATATTAGCTTCAGATAAACTTTTAAATACATGTTTGTCCTCCATCACTTCCATTGTAAGGTCATTATGAAGGGATCTTCTAATGGTCAGTATGAACAGGAGGAATGATTACAGCAAAATGTGGTCAGTTTATCCAGATAACGCCTGTTTGTAAAGCTGCTCAGATGCTGTTGACCTGATGAACTGATCTTTGTTCTCGTTGCTAATCTACCGCTAATATCTCCGTAACATTATGATATCTTGATGACACCAAAGCTAAGAATCACTGTAAACAATAAGCTTTATGATATATTCAGTGAGGGATAATTCTATGATAATGTTGGTGTCTGGTGAGACACTGCCCTGTTTGTTTGGTGCACATAGTGCTCCTTTAAAGTGTTGAAGGTTTTAGCAGATGTTTTTGTTTGTACTTTCGTAAACTGAAGAAATGTATTGTTTGATATAAGCTCTGAGAAGTTTGGCTTTTTGCTTAAGAATCTGGTATTATGAGCATTTAAATTTGGTTAAAACAGTAAAGCAAATAGTTGAATTGATCTGCCAGCAGAGATTGACGTCACATTCAGTGAATATAAACAATCCATTTAATCATGTAACGTGATGATCGATATGATCAGCAATAAATCCAGACAATTTAAATCTCCACCGTTGTTTTGAACGCGGTGTTATGATTTAACGAGTGACCGTGTTAACTGGTGACTTTCAGCCATGAAGTCACCAGTTAACACGGTCGCTCGTTACACCGAAACACCGGGACGGGTTTCAGAAAAACACTGTGACGTAAACCAACATATTTCAACGGCTACGTGGCTGCTCCCGCCTCTACGTACGTTAACAAATATACGAATATGAATTCAAAAACGGTCTCGGTACCTCTTCCCCGAAATGGACCATCTTCTGCCCGGTCTGGATGAGCAGTTTGGGGTAACAAACCACCTCTTGTCGCTCCAGTCTGTGCGCTGCGTACCGGGCTCGGATGTGCGGGTCCATCATCCAGCTGTCGATGGCGGTGTCCTGCTCCTGCGGCGTCATCTTGTCCCAGGCCGAGCCGTGCTTGCTTTTGATTTTCTCCCTCTCCTGCATGATCTTCTTGGCCATTGAGTTGATGGAGGAGAAGTACTCGAGCTTCTTCTCCTCCATCCTGTGGGCGTCGAGCCCCGCGACGGTCGCGGCCGCCATCTTCAGCTGCACCCAGCTTTTCTTCTTCTTTTGTTGTTTATTGGCAGTTGGCAAACAGCTCGCCCAGCTCTTCTTCTTCTTCTTTGGTTTTATTGGTGCTTTACCGCCACCAACTGATCTGAAGTGTGCACTAAAGATTTATCCTCTAATTTTTCTACCAAACAAAGACAATCAACAAAACAAAAAACAAAATGCTCATAATTAAATAAACAAAAAGCAACCGAATGAAAATAAAATAGATACATAATTAATACTAATGTTTATCGGATTCTATTTATTAATCTTGTTGATCCTAAATATTCTAGAAGGAGTTTCCAACACTTGTCACTCGATGATTTTTTTTAGGATATAACTTTATAGATATTTTTCTCTTCAGTTTTTCTTACTCTATTCTTTAAAACTTCTCTCTATGAAACAAACTTCTGGCAATATAATAAAACATTCACTGTTTCTTCACACTTTCCATCATTATTTCCAGTCACAACTGTTCAGACCAGTATGATCATCCCTTCATCTTTTTATAACTTGCATCCTCATAGTGCATCCTAAATTAACGGTTTATTTTTAAAAAAAGATATCTTCCTTTAATTTCTTTGTTTCATCCATTCTGCTGCCTCTCTTTGATTAGTCCCTTAATAACATCTAACTTACTAATATCTATATTAATGTGACTACTCCGACTCTTCAAAGCCCTTTTTCCTTCTCATTCCCATCAATTCCAACATGAGCAGGGACACAAAGGTACTCTCTACACCTGGAGATACCGTATTTTAAACTCTTTAATGCTGCACATGAATCTGATGTAGTTACGGTTCTCTCTGACCTGATGTAATAATCATCATTTCACATGTAAAAACAGATACATCATCGGTAAATCTCGTCCCACACTCAGCATTAAACTCAGGGATGAATGGGATTACTGCTGCTGTCTATCTGTATAAATCTGTACGTAACCGTAATAATTCCTCCTGATATATAAATTAAAGATCTCATTATTTCCCCCACGTTCATCTCTGCTCCCAGCTGTTTTTTATTGTAACTTTATTAACAGCACAGTAATATTACAATACAAATAATAGAGCAGGATGTATTGAAGAAAAAAGTAAAATAATCACAAAAACACGAGCAAAAATAAAATTGTACAACGTAAAAAGATGCATAATACATCTCTCTGAGCTGCACAGCTGTGTGACAAACATGTAAATGAGATTTATGGTATAATTGGATCAGCAATTATTTACAGTAAATACATTCTGGTGACATTATTCCATATTTTATCTGATTATTTTGTGTATATTTCTAATCTAATTTGATTAGATGTTGACAGAATTGATGTTTTACTGTTTCTGAATCAGTGATTTAAAGTAGTTTGGTCGGCTGAATTCTCATTTTTCATCAGACTGTCACCGTTTATATGGGGATGAAGAGCAATAGCAGCTGCTGGCACCGTCTTAGACTTTCTCCTGCATGAGCGAGACCACATCAGGTAGAAGATCTCCATGATGTTGAGCAGAAGAGAGACGCATGACACTACAAGCATGAAGATGATGAAGATGGTCTTCTCGGTGGGTCGAGACATGTAACACTCTACAGTGAAGGGACAGGGAGCTTGGGAGCAAACGATTTTCGGATCCATGATGAACCCGTATAGATAATACTGCCCCACGATGAACGCCACCTCCAAAACGATACTAAAAAAGATGGAGGTCATGTAGTTTCCCAGCAGTCTGCCTTTAATCTTCACGTGGCCTTTTTCGTCAGAGTACTTGGGAACTTTGACGACTTCACTCGAGTGCGTCTGCTTATATTCTCTTAGCTTATTCTCTTTATGGATGACATGGGCGACATGACCGAGGTAGATCAGTGTCGGCGTCGAGACGAAGATAATCTGGAGAACCCAGAATCGAATGTGTGAGATCGGGAAGGCGTGGTCATAGCAGACGTTCTCGCAGCCAGGCTGTATGGTGTTGCAGATCATTTTGGACTGTTCATCATCCCACACCTGTAATGTTCACAGGAGAAATTAAGATCCAGCACAAACATCCACCTACTGGTGTCATTATGGAGGTCTACTGGAAAATTGTGCAACTGATGGATAAATATTACACAACCAGGCTACTGCACAAACATTCAGTAACATTTAGAAAGGACTTTTTTAACCCTTACATATTGTTCAGAGACAAATTTGACCCATTTTTTTACATTTGAGAGCAGTAACCCTAACCCTAACCCCTAACTTTAACCCTAACCCTAACCCTAACCCCTAACTTTAACCCTAACCCTACCCTAACCCCTAACCTAACCCTAAACCCTAACCCTAACCCTAACCCCTACCCTAACCCTAACCCTAACCCCTAACTTTAACCCTAACCCTACCCTAACCCTAACCCCTAACCTAACCCTAAACCCTAACCCCACCCTAACCCTAACCCCTAACCCTAACCCTAACCCTAACCCCTAACCCTACCTTAACCCTAACCCCACCCTAACCCTAACCCTACCCTAACCCTAACCCTAAAGATCTTTAATAATGTTTGAATATAATATAAAAAGTCTTGTTATAAATTAAAAACCTGATGATTTGTACCATCAGAGCACTCTCTGGTTTCCACAGCGACTGTTACCCAGCAGCTGTAGACCTACATTATGTCCACCAGATGGCGTCATATCATCCAAAAGTCTTGAGCTCACAGAGCTAATGTAGTGATGCACCAGTTATGTATAAGATGGAAATATAGAAGCAGACCTTCTCTGCTCCGGTTATAAGGATCGTGATCCTGAAGATAAACAGCACACTGAGCCAGACATTCCCGATGACGGTGGACTGGGACTGGACCTTATACAGCAGTTCAGACAGGAAATCCCAGTCACCCATTGTCTGATCTGATGAGGAAAAGGAAATGGAAAAGTATATTGATTAATAATTTGGACAAAACAAACTGCATGATTTCAGTAAATGTAAATAATCTGTCTGACGTTTCCAGAGAGAGACTGCAGGTTTACTTAAGAGTCCAGACGAACGGAGATAAAGAGACGCGTCTTTATTGAGAAAATAGAATCATTTTTCTATTACTAATACATACACACCCTCCCCTTAAAACAATATTATTCATATAACTACATCCAGCTGTATCATACATCCAACTATTCATACAACCAGAGTTCAATGGAGGCAAAACCAATAAAATATCAAGTTGTATTTAAAGTAGTTTGTAAATTTATTTGCTGTTCTTTGTGACGTGTTGATGAAGTTCAACTGTAGTAATGGACAGTATGTTTGCATATTTATTATATGTAAGTATAATGTTGTGAAAATGTAATTAATTTTTAAAACCAATTTTAGTATATATTTACGTAATTACCTTTTTCTAATTAACCAGTAATATTATTCAATCAATCAGTCAACCAAGTTTATTCATCACCTACAATCACAGTGAAATGTAATAATATTTTTTTATTATATAAATTAGTAATGATATAATAATAATATTCTCCTTTAATTACCTACATATATCACAAAAGCATAGGTTATATCATCCTATTCTATGGGAGATAAATAGCTGCTGTAACTGATGATAACTGATAATTAGTAAAACATCGTTATCGCAGCAGAAAGTGTGTTTTCTTTAGGAGACACATGACATGTTGTAAAAACCTCTAATCTATAGAAAGTTCAGAATTTAAAGACAGAACTATAAAACCTGTTACACAAGGAAGATTTATCTCATGTTATGTTATGAATAATCGACCATAATAAGAATATATACACATAATGATAATATCAATCTTTATATACATTACCTTAATGGTTGATATAACAATATGTGTGTATCTTATTCCAAAAATAATGCCATGAAATTTAATTTTGAATATATTACATTTTGTATATATATATATATATATATATATATATATATATATATATATATATATATATATATACACACACACACATACACACTCATATATATATATATATATGTATATATTGTTATAAAGTAACACTTACCTTTGAATCTAAACAGCCTCCTGTCAGACAAACACACTGGTGAGAATGACAGAGAGTCCAAACCAAACCCGTCTCAGATGAACTTTAGATGACAACAGTGTGAGCTCTTATGTTGCCATGACATCTGGAAATGATTTTGGGGCTGATGAGATTGAGCGGGTTAATGATTGGAAGAGCCTTAAACTCAATTTTTATACTCATGAAATTTACATATAACAAACAAACCTAAAAACTGAATGGAAAAAATACTCTGAACTAGTCCTTTTTCTGTTATATTGTCAGTTATGTTTATGATTCGTGTTGTATTTTGGGGGAATAAGCTGAGAGTCACAGGTGCAATAACAGGAACACCTGTACAGTCTAATGCAATCTAGTTCCATAACCCTGAAACGACACCCTCATTTTTTGTCTCGACTGTGTCAACAAAAGCTTTTTTTTGTTCAGATTATGTGAACAAATATAATATTATAAGCTGCACAAAGATGCTTTTGTTGGAGGACTTTTGTACTGAACTGAAATATGTCGAGCAGGATCTCTTGATAATATGAGCAGCTCCAGACGTTTTTGTGAATGTTTATTTCATTTGTTCCCCTTAATATGTTACTACCGATTATTTCATTATCGATTCATCTGTTGATTATTTTCTCAATTAATCAATTCATTGTTTCCTTAAGTCCAAGCTGACGTCCTCAAAGATATTCAGTTTACTTTCATACAGGACTAAAGAAACCAGAAAATATTCACATCTTAAAAAATGACTCAAAACAATTAATCAGTTATCAAAATAGTCACCAACTAATCAATTAATAGTTGCAGCTCTAGTTCTGTATTTATATTTAATCATTTAATGTCTTAAGCTTTACATGAACTCATGCAAATTATTATTGAACTGGTTGTAATTTCTATCAATCTGAAAACAAAACAGAATAAAAAACAGAGCAGAGACAGACTCTTCATCATCATCATCATCATTATTATAATTAAGGAGGCAAATTATTTCAAGTCCTACATAATGAACACGGCAATAAGTTAAAAGACAAATTCAGTTACTGTTCATTGTTACAGATTTACAAGTGAGTACATATTAACATAAATACAACAAACGTATTGCACACTTTCCATTATTAGATTTCCATTTAAAAATACAAAATAAGTGTAAAATTACAACAATATGGCTTAGCAAGAATATCACATTATTACACAATGACAAAACTTTTCCTTGATATTCTGACATCATGTGTCCACTGATTGTAAAACATGTTCAGTGTCTGAGATGAACCTCAGAAACCACGAGGGAGCATTTAATAAATTATAACGATTATTAATTATCACTCAGTAGCCGTTTCTCCTCTTTGGCTCCGTCCAGGCCTCCCCCGGTACTCTGGCTCCTCTCTTGCTCCAGATTCATCTTGTTCTGCTTGAACGGGTCGTCTGTAGTGGGCCATCTGGGAGCTGACAGGCTGGCAGGGTTCTCAGGTGAAGTAATCTTGTGAGAGTTAGGTCTGGACCCGCATCTGACCCTCCTACAAATCAGGTAGAACATCTCAATGACGTTGAGAAACAGAGAGACGCAGGCCACCACCAGCATGAAGATAATAAAGATGGTCTTCTCCGTGGGCCGGGACATGTAGCACTCCACGGTGAAGGGGCAGGGCGACTGAGAGCAGGGGAACATGGGGACCATGACGAAGCCGTACAGGTAGTACTGGCCCACTATGAAGGCAGCCTCAATGATGATCTTGACCACGAGCTGGGTCAGGTAGCTCCCCAGCAAGTCCCCCTTGATCTCCACCTGTCCCTTTTCATTTGTGTATTTGGGCTGTTTGTACAGCTGGGTCCCGCCGGGGCTCGACAGCTTCTCCCTCAGTTTGTTCTCTTTGTGGATGATGTGCATGGCGTGGCCCAGGTAGATCAGCGTTGGCGTGGAGACGAATGACTGTAGAGTGGGACTGGACCTTATCCAGCAAGGTTGACAAGAACCCCCAGTCTCCCATCTTTTGTGCTGATGTTCAATTACTGATCTGTGATGAAACAAACAAAAAAAAAGATATAAGGAAACGCAGTAAACAGATGAGTTGCCTTCAACACACCTTATTAACCACAACTTATTATTCCATCAATATGCTGCTGCTGAGAGGAAAATGGCTCATTGTTCTGTTTATTTAGAATAAATATTTTTTCTTGAACCTGGCTATATGAGACAGAAGAAGACATCAGAGCTGCCTGAACCATGAGCTAAATTTTCCCAAAATAATCATTAGCCAGAAAGTGGAAAATCCCCTGCCATGAAACTACCGAGGTAGAGTAAAAGCCGGCTGGTATAGAAATAAAACTATGAAAGAAGAGAAGAAGAAAAAGAACAAGAAGGAGAAATAAAACCTTTTCCTCTGTAAATGAAAAGAAAAAGCTAAAAGCTACATCAATATTCTCTAGAACACAATTGTAGTAAAACATGTTTTTTGTGGGTAAAACAAGAAATTCTTCCACAGACGGAGTAATGTAATTAACATTCAAAAGTAAATTAATAACCTATCATTCTCTCTTACCTGGTGACCTGGTCAGAAAGGACTGACTCTGGACAGATCGCTAACTGAGGTTGGACCTTGGAGTTTTTCTGTGTGAGGACGGCGGGACTGATGAGAAATCATGTTGCACAACACACATCTGGCTGGCGTTAACGTCACGTTGTACCCGTTAGAAAAAGTTGTAGAAAGACAAGATGAGATGTGTAATAATTGACAGGTGTTCAGAGCCACGTTAGGAAGCCCGGATCTTTCTCTGGAAAATAGACAGAAATGTGGTGTAGTAATTAAATCAGGGGGCACATTAATCTACTGCTCTTATTTAGGTTTTCTACATGTATTTGAAAGAGGTTTTGATCAGGGACCAATTAATACAGACACATTTAATAATTTTGGTGTAAATTCAAATCAATATTTTGAGACCATGCTGAAACACTTTGTCATTCATTGACAAGTAGTTATAAATAAATCATCTCTGGGTGAAAGCAGCAGCCTTCATCTATGTGATTCACAGTGACGTTCACCATCATTTCACCTCAAAAATCCCAAATCACACATTTTCTCACAGTTTGTGAAATAAATGAACTGTAGGAGTTAAACAGCTTATCTTGAATATAAAATGTTTATTGAATCAAAACTGTGAAATTTACATTGTCTAAAATTATGCCGAGAACTCAAGAAAACAAGGTTTGTTTTTTTATTGTATTAAGTCACAAAGGTCACCTGAAGTCACTTTAATCAGCATTTTACATGTGACTGATTCCTGTTTACAGAAGCTGGTTACCATCACCATCACCCCAAAGCACACAAACACAGGAACTCAGCGTAACTATCACTGCCGCCATGTTTCAGATGTGAACCTCCCCCATGTTGTTGTTCTCAGATGATACGTTTTTAGCGACCTCGTTCACGCCCAACTTTCTACCCTGCAGCTCCAGCTCCAGGTTGACACAATTCTGGGTGATCTCGTCTAGACTTTTATAAGCTTTCCTCTCCGAAAGCGGAGGCGTCACCGGGGTTGTTTAAGTTGATTTTTATTTATTTTTCTTTCTGCATTATGTGTCTTTCAAACTGTACATTTATATTTGTGCTTGTGTTTTTTGTGATCAGTTTATTTTTTACCCATACTGTTGTTTGTCTTGTTATAGTGAAAAAATAAACCAGAACCTTGATTTGAAGTAACAGTTATCAGCTGATCAGATCTCCACACGTTACTTCTTGATTCAGAGCACTGAGGTCAAAGGTCGGGTTTGTTGTTACTGTTGGTAAGTTATTTAGGTTACTTATTACGGTCCTTTTAGAGCAGTGGCTCTCAAACTTTTTCATTTTAAGGACCCTAAACTGACACAAATGAGACCACCGACCCCCGTTAGATAGGATTTATTACAGGAAGTGTATGAAACCCAGGACCAAAATATTCATACATTCTGTCATTGTGTTACTTATGGATGGAATTATAGTGAAAATAAATTATTCCCCTTTTTGCTGGAGACACCCTAAAGGACCCCTGGGGGTCCCCGCACCACACTTTGAGAACCACTGTATTAGACAATACATTAAACATCACATAAGGAACAAACTGTGTTTAACTACATTCAGTTATTTTATTTAGTTCGACCACTTGGGGGCAGAGCAGCTCCACCACCAGGAAACACAAACACTTCACTCACATGACATAAAAACATGTTAACATCCAGAAAACACATAAACATTCATGTGTCTGTTCGGTCGAGGAATTGAGGTCCAATATTTTCCCTCCTTTAGTTGTGTTGTGTATATATGGGTATATAATATGTGGGTATATTGTTTATGTGAGATGTTGTTTCTCATTAGCTGCTAACTTTGACACCATCACACATTCTGTTAATTATACTTTTTATACAAACATATCTTTTCTTTAATGTTTCTGGCTGTATTACCACTGTGGACAATGTTAGCAAATAAATTTACAGGACTTTTGCATCAATACCTGGATTTTTCAGGTATTTAATTTACTGAATTAACCAAGTCAAAAACAAATTTCTCAATTGAATTTCCAAAAATTAAATGGTATGTGTTATACTTTATACTACTATTGCAATATATAATTACTATATATTACTGTGATAGAAGATTTGATCTCTACATCTCTACTCTGAGCTGCACAGCTGTATGACAAACATGTAAATGAGATTTATGGTGTAATTGGATCAGCAATTATTTACAGTAAATACATTCTGGTGACATTATTCCATATTTTATCTGATTATTTTGTGTATATTTCTAATCTAATTTGATTAGATGTTGATAGAATTGATGTTTTACTGTTTCTGAATCAGTGATTTAAAGTAGAGCTGCAATGATTAGTCGATTAATTGATTAACTATTAAATTTACAACCAGCTATTTTCATAATTGATTAATTGTTTTGAGTAATTTTTTATAAGAAAAAAATGTCCAAATTCTCTGATTCCAGCTTCTTTGATGTGAATATTTTCTGGTTTCTTTAGTCTCTGACAGTAAACTGAATATCTTTGAGGATGTTGGACTTTGGGAAACACTGATCGGCATTTTTCATCATTTTCTGGCATTTTATGGACCAAATAACTAATTGAGAAAATAACTAATTAACTGATAATAAAAATAATTGTTAGTTAATTTAAAGTAATTTTCAGGATACCAGGAAACAGAGATGAAGGCTGTGATAATGTTATGATGGAACAAGATGCAGCAGTTCAAACTTCAAGCATATGTAATATTTTCTTAATAAATTTATTATGTTGTCAGTGAATTACAAACACAAGGCACATACAGTTATTTGAAAATATAAAACATGGAAAAACTTAATTGTTTTATAATCAAAATATTTACAGTTATAAAAGCCATGCTGTCAATTTTTTTAAAAAGTGATTTAAAAAGTAGCCCAGTCCTTAAACACATTTAAGAACAAAAAAGCTCTACCAAATGGCTTTTTGCAAATTCTTACAAAGATAACAAAGATATCTGCAGTCAAGACAAGTTGTGCATCACGGCCACAACACAGTGACCAATGTGAATGTTAACTATCACAATTACTAATCTGCCACTTGGGGGCGCCAATATTTCAAAAGTGGCTCATGTGGTATTAAAGCTGCAGTGCAGGACTTTTACATATAGATGAATGTCCGAAACATTCAAGCTAAACGACTTCATTTTTGTCCTTAACAAATTTTAGGTTTGCTTCAGTGACACTGTGCCATATGTTGTATTCATCTTGTGCATTTTTAAATATTTGATATTCATAAATACGTGTACGTCTCCAAATTTGTGTAATTTTCAGGAATGTTGTAAACATCAAATAAATAAATAAATCTTAGTTTTACACATGTGGGTCACGGTCTAACGGAATAGTAAGTTCTTTTTATTTAAAGTGTCCCTCAGGCTGTACTGTGACTGGCATCATGGAGGCTGAACTTCTCATTTTTCATCAGACTGTCACCGTTTATACGGGGATGAAGAGCAATAGCAGCCGCCGGCACCGTCTTAGACTTTCTCCTGGATGAGCGAGAGCACATCAGGTAGAAGATCTCCATGACGTTGAGCAGAAGAGAGACGCATGACACTACAAGCATGAAGATGATGAAGATGGTCTTCTCGGTGGGTCGAGACATGAAACACTCTACAGTGAAGGGACAGGGAGCTTTGGAGCAAACGATTCTCGGATCCATGACGAACCCGTATAGATAATACTGCCCCACGATGAACGCCACCTCCAAAACGATCCTAAAAAAGATGGAGGTCATGTAGTTTCCCAGCAGTCTGCCTTTAATCTTCACGTGGCCTTTTTCGTCAGAGTACTTGGGAACTTTGACGACTTCACTCGAGTGCGTCTGCATATATTCTCTTAGCTTATTCTCTTTATGGACGACATGGGCGACATGACCGAGGTAGATCAGTGTCGGCGTCGAGACGAAGATAATCTGGAGAACCCAGAATCGAATGTGTGAGATCGGGAAGGCGTGGTCATAGCAGACGTTCTTGCAGCCAGGCTGTTTGGTGTTGCAGATCATTTTGGACTGTTCATCACCCCACACCTGTAATGTTCACATGAGAAATTAAGATCCAGCACAAACATCCACCTACTGGTGTCATTATGGAGGTCTACTGGAAAATTGTGCAACTGATGGATAAATATTACACAACCAGGCTACTGAACAAACATTCAGTAACATTTAAAAAGGACTTTTTTAACCCTTACATACTGTTCAGAGACAAATTTGACCCATTTTTTACATTTGAGAGCAGTAAAAACACTAAATACTTTTCTCTTTTAGTCTGAAATTTGATGACATCCAATGTGACCCAGAATATACAGAAATATATTATTATAGTTTTATTATATTTGTGTCATATTTATTCAAAAATTCAAAAAAACACTGTTGCATTCTTCACATTTAATATAATTGATTGAACTCGTTATGTTCTCCTGTGTTATGTAATGTAGAACCATTATATAATGTGATTGTAAATGTTTTTTCTCCATAAACAAAAAGCACAAAAACTAAAGAATAAACTCTTTCTGCTCTCTGAAAGCTTCAGTACGGAATAATAACATTTATCTGTGACTCATTAGGTATTCATGAATGATTTGTTGTGCAGAAATTTGGTACAAAGAGATAATTATGGAAGGATACTGTGAAGGGTCTGAATATAAACCGTATTTGAGAGTTAATAAGCTAACCCTAACCCTACCCTGACCCTAACCCTACCCTGACCCTACCCTAACCCTACCCTAACCCTAACCCTACCCTGACCCTAACCCTAACCCTACCCTAACCCTACCCTAACCCTACCCTGACCCTAACCCTACCCTAACCCTAACCCTACCCTAACCCTAACCCTACCCTGACCCTAACCCTAACCCTACCCTAACCCTAACCCTACCCTGACCCTAACCCTACCCTAACCCTAACCCTAACCCTAACCCTACCCTAACCCTAACCCTACCCTAACCCTAACCCTAACCCTAACCCTACCCTGACCCTAACCCTAACCCTACCCTAACCCTAACCCTACCCTGACCCTACCCTGACCCTAACCCTAACCCTACCCTAACCCTACCCTGACCCTAACCCTAACCCTAACCCTACCCTAACCCTAACCCTACCCTGACCCTAACCCTACCCTAACCCTACCCTAACCCTACCCTGACCCTAACCCTAACCTAACCCTAACCTTAACCCTACCCTAACCCTACCCTGACCCTGACCCTAACCCTACCCTAACCCTAACCCTACCCTGACCCTAACCCTAACCCTAATCCTACCCTGACCCTAACCCTACCCTAACCCTACCCTGACCCTAACCCTAACCCTACCCTAACCCTACCCTAACCCTACCCTGACCCTAACCCTAACCCTAACCCTAACCCTACCCTGACCCTACCCTGACCCTAACCCTAACTCTAACCCTACCCTAACCCTAACCCTACCCTGACCCTAACCCTGACCCTAACCCTAACCCTAACCCTACCCTAACCCTTATAACAAGATAAAGAAGATCTTTAATAATGTTTGAAAATAATATAAAAACAGTCTTGTTATAAATTAAAAACCTGATGATTTGTACCATCAGAGCACTCTCTGGTTTCCACAGCGACTGTTACCCAGCAGCTGTAGGCCTACATTATGTCCACCAGATGGCGTCATATCATCTAAAGGTCTTGAGCTCACAGAGCTAATGTAGTGATGCACCAGTTATGTATAATAAGATGGAAATATAGAAGCAGACCTTCTCTGCTCCGGCTCCAAGGATCATGATCCTGAAGATAAACAGCACACTGAGCCAGACCTTCCCGATGACGGTGGACTGGGACTGGACCTTATCCAGCAGTTTAGACAGGAAACCCCAGTCACCCATTGTCTCTGATCTGATGAGGAAAAGCAAATGGAAAAGTATATTGATTAATAATTTGGACAAAACAAACTGCATGATTTCATTAAATGTAAATAATCTGTCTGACGTTTCCAGAGAGTCATGATACTGCAGGTTTACTTAAGAGTCCAGACGAACGGAGATAAAGAGACGCGTCTTTATTGAGAAAATAGAATCATTTTTCTATTACTAATACATACACACCCTCCCCTTAAAACAATATTATTCATATAACTACATCCAGCTGTATCATACATCCAACTATTCATACAACCAGAGTTCAATGGAGGCAAAACCAATAAAATATCAAGTTGTATTTAAAGTAGTTTGTAAATTTATTTGCTGTTCTTTGTGACGTCTTGATGAAGTTAAACTGTAGTAATGGACAGTATGTTTGCATATTTATTATATGTAAGTATAATGTTGTGAAAATGTAATTAATTTTTAAAACCAATTTTAGTATATATTTACATAATTACCTTTTTCTAATTAACCAGTAATATTATTCAATCAATCAGTCAACCAAGTTCATTCATCACCTACAATCACAGTGAAATGTAATAATATTTTTTTATTATATAAATTAGTAATGATATAATAATAATATACTCCTTTAATTACCTACATATATCACAAAAGCATAGGTTATATCATCCTATTCTATGTGAGATAAATAGCTGCTGTAACTGATGATAACTGATAATTAGTAAAACATCGTTATCGCAGCAGAAAGTGTGTTTTCTTTAGGAGACACATGACATGTTGTAAAAACCTCTAATCTATAGAAAGTTCAGAATTTAAAGACAGAACTATAAAACCTGTTACATAAGGAAGATTTATCTCATGTTATCTCACTGTATGTGACTGGAGAGGAATTTATACTCAGAAGATGTTTGTATCTATCTATCTATAGACTATCAAATCTTTTATTATCATGTTTTATAAGATTAAGAAGCACTTATTGTGTCTGCAGCGTCTTAACTACACATCATAACTTCATCCAGTGGCAGTTATAGTAAAACCTGGTATATGGTATGTAAACATTATCAAGAAGTGTAAAAAAAAAAAAAAAAAAAAGTGAAAATACTGCAGATAATTGAGATATTTATTACCACTGATTATTGACAATACATCATCCTGAATAATCGACCATAATAAGAATATATACACATAATGATAATATCAATCTTTATATACATTACCTTATTGGTTGATATAACAATATGTGTGTATCTTATTCCAAAAATAATGCCATGAAATTTAATTTTGAATATATTACATTTTGTATATATATATATATATATATATATACACACACACACATACACACTCATATATATATATATATATGAGTGTGTATGTGTGTGTGTGTGTATATATATATATATATATATATATATATATATATATATATATATATATATATGTATATATTGTTATAAAGTAACACTTACCTTTGAATCTAAACAGCCTCCTGTCAGACAAACACACTGGTGAGCAGCTGTGGAGCAGAATGACAGAGAGTCCAAACCAAACCCGTCTCAATACCTTGAACTTTGGATGAAGTTTCACAACCGTGTGAGCTGTCACGTTGCTCTGACATCTGGAAATGATTTTGGGGGCTGATGAGATTGAGCAGGTTAATGATTGGCAGAGCCCTAAACTCAATTTTTATACTCATGAAATTTACATATAACAAACAAACCTAAAAACTGAATGGAAAAAATACTCTGAACTAGTCCTTTTTCTGTTATATTGTCAGTTATGTTTATGATTCGTGTTGTATTTTGGGGGAATAAGCTGAGAGTCACAGGTGCAATAACAGGAACACCTGTACAGTCTAATGCAATCTAGTTCCATAACCCTGAAACGACACCCTCATTTTTTGTCTCGACTGTGTCAACAAAAGCTTTTTTTTGTTCAGATTATGTGAGCAAATATAATATTATAAGCTGCACAAAGATGCTTTTGTTGGAGGACTTTTGTACTGAACTGAAATATGTGCTCCAGACGTCTTTGTGAATGTTTATTTCATTTGTTCCCCTTAATATGTTACTACCGATTATTTCATTATCGATTCATCTGTTGATTATTTTCTCAATTAATCAATTCATTGTTTCCTTAAGTCCAAGCTGACGTCCTCAAAGATATTCAGTTTACTTTCATACAGGACTAAAGAAACCAGAAAATATTCACATCTTAAAAAATGACTCAAAACAATTAATCAGTTATCACCAATAGTCACCAACTAATCAATTAATAGTTGCAGCTCTAGTTCTGTAGAGCTGAACTTTACATGAACTCATGCAAATTATTATTGAACTGGTTGTAATTTCTATCAATCTGTCAATCACTCTCTATTCTGAACTCATAGCAAGCATGAACTCTTCTATAGCAGCAATGATCAGCTGATAAATTGATCAGTTGATCACCAGAAAATTATTCACCAGCAGTTTTGATCATTTTAAAGCAAAATTAATGTCATATTTACTGGTTTTATTACACTAAATATCTTTGTACTGCTGACTGGAGATATTATTATTATAACATCACTCAGCACTCTGAGAAGCTGTGATGGACATTTTATATACCAAACTATTGCTAGACTAATCAATCATTTAAAACAATCATAATTATTACACTGTAATTAAATAAATGTAAATCTTTGAAAGTAAGTTTTTGACTTTCAAGTGTAAATAATTCATGAAACAGTGTTTTTATCCAAACTTGAATCATTTATTGAAAACAAAACAGAATAAAAAACAGAGCAGAGACAGACTCTTCATCATCATCATCATCACTATAATAATTAAGGAGGCAAATTATTTCAAGTCCTACATAATGAACACGGCAATAAGTTAAAAGACAAATTCAGTTACTGTTCATTGTTACAGATTTACAAGTGAGTACATATTAACATAAATACAACAAACGTATTGCACACTTTCCATTATTAGATTTCCATTTAAAAATACAAAATAAGTGTAAAATTACAACGATATGGCTTAGCAAGAATATCACATTATTACACAATGACAAAACTTTTCCTTGATATTCTGACATCATGTGTCCACTGATTGTAAAACATGTTCAGCGTCGTTATAATAAATTATAACGATTATTAATTATCACTCAGTAGCCGTTTCTCCTCTTTGGCCCCGTCCAGGCCTCCCCCGGTACTCTGGCTCCTCTCTTGCTCCAGATTCATCTTGTTCTGCTTGAACGGGTCGTCTGTAGTGGGCCATCTGGGAGCTGACAGGCTGGCAGGGTTCTCAGGTGAAGTAATCTTGTGAGAGTTAGGTCTGGACCTGCATCTGACCCTCCTACAAATCAGGTAGAACATCTCAATGACGTTGAGAAACAGAGAGACGCAGGCCACCACCAGCATGAAGATAATAAAGATGGTCTTCTCCGTGGGCCGGGACATGTAGCACTCCACGGTGAAGGGGCAGGGCGACTGAGAGCAGGGGAACATGGGGACCATGATGAAGCCGTACAGGTAGTACTGGCCCACTATGAAGGCAGCCTCAATGATGATCTTGACCACGAGCTGGGTCAGGTAGCTCCCCAGCAAGTCCCCCTTGATCTCCACCTGTCCCTTTTCATTTGTGTATTTGGGCTGTTTGTACAGCCGGGTCCCGCCGGGGCTCGACAGCTTCTCCCTCAGTTTGTTCTCTTTGTGGATGATGTGCATGGCGTGGCCCAGGTAGATCAGCGTTGGCGTGGAGACGAAGATGATCTGAAGGACCCAGAAGCGGATGTGTGAGATGGGGAAAGTCCAGTCGTAGCAGACGTTCTCACAACCGGGTTGCTGAGTGTTACATGTGAAATCCGACTGCTCGTCGCCCCAGACGTTCTCAGCACCGGCGCCCAGAACCATGATCCTGAACAGGAAGAGGACGCTCATCCAGATCTTTCCAATGACTGTAGAGTGGGACTGGACCTTATCCAGCAAGGTTGACAAGAACCCCCAGTCTCCCATCTTTTGTGCTGATGTTCAATTACTGATCTGTGATTAAACAAACAGTAAACAGATGAGTTGAGATCTGTTAACGCAGTAAACAGATGAGTTGCCTTCAACACACCTTATTAAGTGAACCATTAACCACAACTTATTATTCCATCAATATGCTGCTGCTGAGAGGAAAATGGCTCATTGTTCTGTTTATTTAGAATAAATATTTTTTCTTGAACCTGGCTCTATGAGACAGAAGAAGACATCAGAGCTGCCTGAACCATGAGCTAAATTTTCCCAAAACAATCATTAGTCAGAATTTTTAAAGTGGAAAATCCTCTGCCATGAAACTACCGAGGTAGAGTAAAAGCCAGCTGGTATAGAAATAAAACTATGAAAGAAGAGAAGAAGAAAAAGAAAAAGGAGAAATAAAACCTTTTCCTCTGTAAATTAAAAGAAAAAGCTAAAAGCTACATCAATATTCTGTAGAACACAATAGTAGTAAAACATGTTTTTTGTGGGTAAAACAAGAAATTCTTCCACAGACGGAGTAATGTAATTAACATTCAGAAGTAATTTAACAATCTATCACTCTTACAAAAAGATTACATATTTTACTCTACATTTCCGTTCTGTCACATTCACTCACAATATATTGATTTAATTTGTTAAATGATAATTTATCGGTAGCGGAGAGCAGAAACCGTTGCATCTTACCTGGTGACCTGGTCAGAAAGGACTGACTCTGGCTGGGACGGATCGCTATCTGAGGTTGGACCTTGGAGTTTTTCTGTGTGAGGACTGATGAGAAATCCTGTTGCACAACACATATCTGGCTGGCGTTAACGTCACGTTGTATACGTTAGAAAAAGTTGTAGAAAGACAAGATGAGATGTGTAATAATTGACAGGTGTTCAGAGCCACGTTAGGAAGCCCGGATCTTTCTCTGGAAAATAGACAGAAATGTGGTGTAGTAATTAAATCAGGGGGCACATTAATCTACTGCTCTCATTTAGGTTTTCTACATGTATTTGAAAGAGGTTTTGATCAGGGACCAATTAATACAGACACATTTAATAATTTTGGTGTAAATTCAAATCAATATTTTGAGACCATGCTGAAACACTTTGTCATTCATTGACAAGTAGTCATAAATAAATCATCTCTGGGTGAAAGCAGCAGCCTTCATCTATGTGATTCACAGTGACGTTCACCATCATTTCACCTCAAAAATCCCAAATCACACATTTTCTCACAGTTTGTGAAATAAATGAACTGTAGGAGTTAAACAGCTCTTAAAGGAATAGTTAAACATTTAAGGGAAATACACCTATTCACTTCTTTTTTACAGTGTTAAACGAGGAGTTTCATATCTGTACGCTAAATATAGCTACAGCCAGGAGACAGTTAGTTTAATTTGGCAGAAAGATCCATCCAGCACAGACTCCAGGAGGTCACTGCACCCGGCCAAAAAAAAAAAAAAAGTCCAGAAAAAGCTTAAAGCTGCTTTTAAACGTCAGTCTTTCTGTATATGATGATGTGTAAATACTGTGTATTCATTATAGCGGTTATAGATCTTTACACATAATAGATTAATGACTTGATTTAGACATAAAAAGCTAAAAAAGGGTCAGATAGATGGGGCTGTCTGGTGTCAAAATTACTTTAATGACATAAATGTTAAACGGACAATCTGTAAAAACATTTGGTATTCCAACTGAATTAAAACAGATCTGAATCTTGAATATAAAATGTTTATTGAATCAAAACTGTGAAATTTACATTGTCTAAAATTATGCCGAGAACTCAAGAAAACAAGGTTTGTTTTTTTATTGTATTAAGTCACAAAAGTCACCTGAAGTCGTTTTAATCAGCATTTTACATGTGACTGATTCCTGTTTACAGAAGCTGGTTACCATCACCATCACCCCACAGCACACAAACACAGGAACTCAGCGGAACTATCACTGCCGCCATGTTTCAGATGTGAACCTCCCCCATGTTGTTGTTCTCAGATGATACGTTTTTAGCGACCTCGTTCACGCCACCCGCGACCCCGTTCACCCCCAACTTTCTACCCTGCAGCTCCAGCTCCAAGTTGACACAATTCTGGGTGATCTCGTCTAGACTTTTATAAGCTTTCCTCTCCGAAAGCGGAGGCGTCACCGGGGTCACGGTGTAGTCCTGCCTCCTCGCCATGCACTCCTTCACAGCTTTCACGCACAGATAGACCAGTTCGACCACACCGAGGACGAGGGAGACGATCGCAGACACCAGCATGAACCAGATGATGACAGATTTCTCTGTAGGCCTGGACAGGAAGCAGTCCACCGTGTGAGGGCAAGGGAAACGGGCACAGACGTAGCGAGTCTGGAGGGTGAAACCGTAAAGAAAGTACTGACCCACGATGAATAAAGCCTCCAGGATGATCTTGGCCACAAGATGGAGGACATAACTGCGAAGGAGACGGCCTCGGATGCTGACCTTGCCACTGCTTTTGGTGTACTTGGGGACTTTGTACGCCCTCCTAAGGAACAGAGTGGCTTGGTCATCCAGCTCCGCCTGCTTCTTCATTCTCTCTTTCACCTTTGGTTTAAAGGACCAGAAAACAGACTCAGCCATTTTACAATAATCCCAAAACCCTCACATTTACCTTATGGATTACGATAACATTAAACATTGTCCTGAATCGAAGGCTGATTGTAAATATAGTTGATACAGTTGCCCTCGATTCAGCCCTCCTTGGATAACCATTAACCTGGATGACTGACTATCTTCACAGATAACATTGAACAGATATGGAGACAATGCAATTGTGAGGAAAGACAGATGCAACTTTACTCCAGACAGTGTGGGGGAAACTGAGAAGCAGGCTCACTTTGTTAAACACTTTGTTAAATTATGGCTGAACACTGCATGCTGCAATTTTCCTTTAAGCTTCGAAGCTCCACCAGAAGTTGTGTTTTAGTTATATTTTGGGAAATAATAAGTGTGGATGTGTTTATACTTCTTTTCCACAGTGAAAACTTGTCATAAATCACTAAGGAAACTACAAACTTTTTACTGCCACCACAGGGAGTCAGATTTCACTGCAACACGTTAGCAAACATAGCCTGTTTACGTTACATTAGCATTTACATTACATGCCTTCATTTGGTGTCTGGCAACATGTTAAATTTACTACTTTTAGCTCTGTTTTGTTCTCCACTAACTCCTGTGAAAAATACATGAGTCTTAAGCCGCTAGATGTTCCTCTTTCATCACCAGCTAGATGCTAACGTTATCTGTCTGCTAACGTTATACGGGTAACATACAGCGCAGCAGGTTTAACACAGCTCTGGGATTAGCTGCCTGTGGGTTAAATGAAGGGCCTTACACAGACTCAAGCACACATTAAATGCTCTATAAAACTAAAGCGGTGTGCTAAAAGATGCTAAAAAGCTAATTTGACCGGCACTATGAGTGACACGTTTGCATTACACAGCAATTTCATTGAATGTTAATGTCATAAATATTGATTCTTGCAGTCTGAAGTCTGTGCAGAGCCACATTTTATACTTCAAGTCCCACAAATTTATTCTGAACTTGAAAATCTGCCTTTAGTTTTTGTTCACCAAACACATGGAATTATTTTCAACTCATCTACCCTTGGATGATGATCTCAAACCACTTCATTGTTTTCCTCTTTGATTTGTTGAACTCTGTGTATTTCTCTGTATTTCAACATCATTGCAAACGAGGGAATCCTCAATGATTGTTGAGGTTTAAATAAAGGTTTTGAACAACCCAGCGGAGTTTGATGAGGCAAACAAATAGGGGAGCAAACATCTAGGCTGCACGATGACAAAATATCATTAATGTCCCATTCTATGTTTGAGTTATACACACTGATGCCAAGCAGAACACAATATTGTTCACAGACCTTAAACTAAATGTTCTATCAGTGTTTTGGAAACTAGGAGACCTGTTCTTCCGTCACCACAGGTGCAGCGTCCTTCACAAACCGAACATTTATCAGTCAGACTATCATAATACCACCGCTGCTGCTGCTGCTGCTTACCTTCTTCTCAACGTGGATCACATGAAGGACGTGACCGAGATAAAGCAGCTTCGGGGTCGCTACAGCGATGATCTGAAAAACCCAAAAGCGGACGTGAGAGATGGGGAAGGCGAGGTCGTAGCAGACGTTCTCACAGCCGGGCTGCCTGGTGTTGCAGATGAAGTCAGACTGCTCATCGCTCCACACCTGCAAGGAAGAGATGATACATATTACTTTGTAGTTTGGAGACATTTCCAATCCAGATATCTGCTGATGTTGTTTAAACTATTTTCCCCCTTTAATACTGCTACTAATACTTGTTCTCTACATTGGAGCTACTGCTGTGTTCTCCAGGAAGTGTGTTTGGTGAATATATATGAGCAGACCCTCTCAGCGCCGGCGGTCAGGACCAGGATCCGGAAGACAAACAGCACTGTGAGCCAGACCTTGCCGATGACTGTGGAGTGGCTCTGCACTTTATCCAGCAGGCGGCCCAGTAGATCCCATTCGCCCATTTCATTCGCCAGCGGTCCTGCTTTCTGTGTGCGGAAACGAACATGACAATAATCCACTATGACTCCCAGAAAAACAGCCCAGTCTAGTACAGAGATCTCTGAAGATGTACTTCTGTTTGAGAATATTAAAGTTGTATACACTTCTATTGGCGACCAAAGGAGAATATTTTATAAAAATGTAAAAAAACAATACAATTATAGGATTTATAGGACATGCATGTGTATGAATAAAGCTGCTTAGAAGAGGATCATCCAGTTTGTGAGGGTTACATTTGTACTTTAGATTTTAGGATTCAGAGACACCACTTATAATGCACAGAATGCTTTACATTAAACAGCATAATAAAAAAAACCCATGTTTTTATTAATATATATACAGTGGTCCTCTTATTTTCCATTTGCAATTATAACAAAGGTTCCTTTCAGAGATGTAAAAGTCAGAACAGACTTGAAATGATAAACTTTATCATTTTTTTTTTTTTGCAGTCTTGAGAGTTTGCTGATAGAAGCCACAGCTGCTGATTCCAAAAGTCTCCAAAACATACTTATCTGCTAGAAAGCAAGACCTTCACCTTGGTTGATACCAACTACTGCAAACAGTGTTTCAGAAAAAATGTGAGACATTGAACTGAACCACTGATGTACAAAAATAGACCGACCTGCCTGAGCAAATAAGACTGTTCAGTCTCGGTAGAAACCAAAGATATAAAATCAGTTGTAATGTTCTATTTTATGAGGTTATATGGCTCATTCACTCAGCATCTATTGTTCTTTATTTTATCATTATAACATGTATTATCTGCATGGCATTGTATTGTTTTTGTTGTTTTTATTGGAACAGATGAACCAGTAAAGCATTTTATAACTATATAGTTTTAAAAAGTCCAGTTTTACATTTACAAACTGTTTGTTTGGTGTCTGTTAGACGTCAGATGGACACAATCACATGTTCTGGTCATTTCTAACTATGTGCATTAACATGTTTAAGTATAAATAGCGTACGTATTTGTCCTTTTCTTATATGTGCATGCTATAAGCATCGCATGTCAGATGTCAGATCAACATATATCCACATAAATCCACAGATCTACAAGCGTTTCCAGTATATTTACAAAATTTCACTTTTTTTGTCAATATAAAATCAGAAAGAATAAATCAAAACATGTCAATTAATTTAACATTAATACTGTTTCCATAAGAAGCACATTTCACCATGTGTATTGAAAATCAACTTACTGGTTGAACAAACCTACAGACAAAAACAAGGGTAGATGAAGAGAGCGATGCCTCCGGAGGACGACGGGCAGAGAAAGTGAAGAAGAAGAAGAAGAAGCTGTTCTTTCATTGTTCTTTTGGCATCTTATCAGGAAGGAGACCATCCCAACCACAACAAACCTTCCAACGCTGAATGTGACTGGCTGCGAAAAACCCTGACAGATGATGATGCTGGCGTCTGACGAACCGTCCTGCTTTGTCTCGCTGTTACTTTTATTTTATACACTGGACAGAAAATAGGTCAGAGGTCAGAGGGAAGAAGAAACCCTCGACTTAAGTCACCTACATTTCATATTTCAGTCCCACCTTGCATCAAAATACTGAGCTTTAGCAGCTGTTCTGGAGATTTTGACTTCTTGTCAACTTTGACTTAAAAGCAGAGATTAAAAGTTTATTCTTGACATTGGAAACAATCATCACAACTACGAAGCCTCCAAATAATCAGCAGCTGTTTGAAAAGTGAAGCATTAATGAAGCACAATGGATTCATGTCCTTCGTTCGGCCCCAATAACATCATATATCCTGAAATACCGTCTCTTAGTTAGTTTGCTTCTGCATCTTTTGCACTTTATATATTTAATGTTAAAAAACAGATGCATTCATGTTGTTCATCTAAAAGAATCAGTTTAAATATGTTCTACAGGTAGAAGATCCAGACCTGTGCTTTTATGAATCCACCTCACTGACACTTTGTTGGGTTTTCCTTTTATTTTTCATCCATCTGTATAATTCATGCAGCGTCTTTCATCTCCCACACTGTCAAACACAGTTTCCACGGAAACCTCAGTTTGCTCAACAGCTTATAAACTGCTGAATCGACAGTA